>NW_007577833.1:739231-850166 GCF_000690725.1 Stegastes partitus | reverse complement strand
TAAAGGGGTAAAAAGACTCATTTTAAACTCTTATTTTCTCCTTAAACATTCCCTGCTATTCAACTCTCTCACAACAAATCAGGAATTGTTCTGCGCCCTGAAACGCAGAGTCACTCAGCAGTGGCACAAAAACACTGCGCCTGGATGAAAGGAGCCCTTATTCAAAGGGGGAATAAGTCTTCAAAACATTAACAAGTCGCCCTTGGAAAAATACCTTGATTATGAAGATATTACCATAGCGCGCCTCTGCACAATGGTTCGTTTTAATGAGGCACAATCCAAGCAGTCAGCCTCGGCGGATTATTATGATGGATGTGAGCAAACGTCATGCAGAAACCCAAATTCACTGACACTTGTTGACGTTATATTCATATAAATACATATACTTTTTTTAAAGGAATTTAATGACTTCGGTGTCTCAGACATGTAGCGGTTGCGAGTATTCACGCTGCGCCATATGTGACGCGATGCAGGTTTTATGTGAAAACCAGATGTGCGCTGTTTGCTTTATTTACATTCTCAGGACCGTAGCCGAGAGAGAGAGAGAGAGAGAGAGAGAGAGAGAGAGATACATGACGTCAAACATGATAATGAGCCATAACAGCAGCATTTTTTCGGATGAAAGACAAAAATCGATCTTGGCACATCAGACAGACCACAACAGAGCCACATTTCAACAGTGACTTTGCAGCGTAAACATGTGGGCATTTTCAACGAGGAGGGAAAATAACAAAAGTGGCCATCACAGGCAATAAGCTCGTAGTAAAGCTACAGGTGTTAAAGTCACGTATATTATAATGGTCTGCTCTGTATGTTTCAAATGCAAATATTGGTCCGGTGATTGCTTTAACAGTCAGTATCAGACGGGCATAACTTAAATATTTTGGGTTGAACATCACAGCCTGTGGAAAGAAAAAAAAAAAAAAGAAAGAAAGGATCCCAGTTTGTCCGTCCAACATTACCTGATCCAAGAGACGGTGGTGTCTTACCTTGACGTAAGACGACGTGTCAGGGACAGTTTGAAACATGTCTACTTGACAGACAGGCCCAAGGGTGCTCGGTGTCCAATGGACCCTGCGAAAAGCAAAAGAAAGATAATCAACAATGTGTTTAAAACATTATGAAATGTTATTATTGTTGATTTGAACCTTCGATTTGTCTTGTCATCAAGCCTTCAGCTCCGTGCAAACATTCAAAGCACCGCAGGTTTTGTGAAGTCCCACTCAGGCCACTCATGGGTTACCACTTCCACCAAAGAAAGGGGAAAGTCAAATTTACTTAATATCCCCCCCCTCCCCTCCCCTCCACGCATAATGCCTAGATTCATTCATAAACCCTCGTTTTTTTTCCCAGCAGTGGTCAGTGGTATTAGATAGGGGTAGGGTTTAACATACATTTAACAACAATGGAAATTACACTAGTGACCTACTGCTAACATGGATGAATGACTTCAAGTCGCCCAATAGGAGCTGGGCAGCGAGAAGAAGCAGAAGAAGAAGAAGCAGAGGGCCCCATCCCAACCCCCATCACGTTTTTCCCTAAAGCTTACCACATATTGAAACACTTTTCGCTTTAATAAGTGCAGCTTACAAAGTCTAGGGTGAAAGGGCACTTAGAGGACGGTGTTTTCAGTCCTTCCCTCCCTCTGCAATTATTAGGAAGGCAGTGGCATACAGCATCACAAATGGCTGTTATATAGACTGTGTGATGAAGCAAATGAACGCATATGGGCCCTATATTGGCAGTTCAGGAGGCACCATTAAAGTTCAAGATATCTTACAAGGCCTGGGGGACATCTTTGTCCTGTTCAGTAGCAATGCACGCCCTGACTTTGCAGGATTCTAAATACTACACCATCATTGACCTTTTTTTTAAAGTATATATTTTCAAAATGTGCCTACAAAAAGAAAGTAGTGGGTACAGAAACTTTGCAATGTTTAACCAATACCTGACAGGGACATTTAAGAAGAAATCAAAGAATATAAAGAGTTATACATTCCCACACGCGATCAGGGTTTAATAGCGCCACAATTTATTTCTTCTACAGCAGCGCAATTTCATTTTTTTTTTCTTTCTTTCATTGAATGCATGCCCCATGATAAATTAGCCAAGGAAAGGGGGGGATTATATATATATGAACGTGGCACGGTTTAAATACTTGTAGGGGACCACTGTTTTTTTTTTTCTCCTTCTCCTCCTGGTTCCTTCAGGCAAACGCAGGGCTCGCCTCATAAAGTTCCCCAAATGCATCCAATTTCTGCGCGGTAAAAGGAGCATAGGATACCGCATCTGCAGCCAATTAGGCAGAGAAGGACTGGTGAATAACGGCGTGAACCTTCCTCCGAGACAGCCCCGTGGGCCGAGACCCCTCTAGTGTTACATTTTAAGCATCTTACCTCGCTGTTATCCATCATAAACGAAAGGCAACTGCTTTTCAGCGAATACGAATTCCGTTTTTTTTTTTCTTCTTCACTAAAGTGAGACTGCAAATAAGTCAGCCGATAAAAAGCTCAGTATTGTATTTTTTCGATGGCAAAACTCAAATTTAACTCATCATAAACAAGTTAAACCTCTGAATAACAGCTTTGATGCAGTGAGACAGAAAACAAATTGCGCAAAGATTGAGATGGAGGCTATGAGTCGAAGTCATTCCCGAAACGTCCACACTTATTTTGATCGATCGAGGTGCGATCTTCGGCTTTTTACAACGTTACTGAGCATCAGTAAAATTAATAAAACAAATGGAAATGATTTATTATCTTCCTGCATGCACACCTCACGCTGCAGAGTTTGCAGCACTTCGACAAACGCAGATTCGGTTGTTTGTTTTTTTCTCACTCACCTGTCGTTATACTGCCGGTCGTCTGATCTTTTTTTTTTTTTTTTTCGATTATTGACTAATCACTGCTCCTCCAATTTTAAATAATTAGTTCCGTCCAAGCCAAGTCGTTTTCCAAAGATGATGACAGTGAGTTATTTTGAAAGGGGCGAAAAGGAGCGCCGGGTGTATGAATGGAAATGTAAGTGAGATGGGAAAGCCGCGACCAATGAGCAGCGAGAGAAAACCTCCCCTCGCCTGCAGTCTGAGGCCACTGAACCATGAAATAAGGGAAAGGCAGAGAGAGAGAGAGAGAAAGAGAGAGAGAGAGAGAGAGATAGAGCGTCATAAATGTAATTTATAAAGTCTTTCGGTTGAAGAAAAGTGTCGATAAAAATGCAAAAGATATTTTCGAGTACTTTCATTATTTATTAGAATTAATACACGGCTCTGGAAATGTCTGCCAACTGTGGCGCAAGTGCGTAAACTTCAACAGGCGTCAAATGTTTTCCTTCCATTGTGTGTTTTCTCACCTGTAAACTCTCCGAAGTTAACAAGTTTACAGCTGAAATTAAGGTCTCATCAAAACCAAAGCACTTAATCTGATAGATTCGACCCAGTTTATTACATTACATCCACGATAATCCAATTAATTGAGAAATAAGTGAGAGAATCTTTCAATTGTCACACAATTCCCCTATAAAATAAACCATCATTCCATTCAGTTCGGCTGGTCATGAAAAAACTCATAATATACATTTACAATGAGGTCATTTTAAGTCACATCAGTGATCTCAGCAGTTTCTCTCTGTGCAATATTCATTCATGTTTCTGTCTGTCCTCACGGTGACAGGTCCAGCAGGAATACAACAACAGCAATACCAGTTCCTCTGTAGCCCGTTCCTGCTCCGTTGACCCCGCTCACTCCACTAACTTCATTTCCTTCACATTGCTGCCCTCATCTTCGAACCAAGAGTTCCCCCCACCAAAGGATGTGGGGCAATTCACGGTGAGGAGAGTCGCCCAACCATAGCGTTTTATAGCCTCATCAAGGTCGCTATTTCACGCAGCGCAACCTGAGTGAAGTCGCCTGTAACTTGTTGCAATGGAGAATCTATGAGAAATACAAAGGATGACAGTAAAATGTGGGAACTGCTGCTGTAGATTTGCATATTTTCTATCCCCAATGCAAGAACTATATATATAAATATATATATATACATATATCTGCCAACAAGCGAGGCCCTGACTTGCATATTTTGCGTCTTGCCTATTGGAGATCAGAAAAAAATAAAAAAATCAATAACGGCACACAATTATGTAAAACAATCACTTGCAAAAACAGCACAGTTCTAAGACGCAATCTGGACCTCACTGATTTTTCTTGCAGTGTCGTGGTCATCTGGTTAAAAAAAAAAAAAAGTCGTCTTTCATCACAGGCTAGACCTTCTGTTTGTTGCACGGTTTCCTAATGCAGTGATTAAGAACAACAACACTGATAATGGTGTTCCCAGCACGAAACAATGGACGGAATTCCTAACATCCGTTTTACTGAAAAATGGCATTCATGCGCCTGCTGTGTTGCCTTCCTCAGGATACAGTAGAAGAAGTTTTCTAACACATTTGAGCAGCAACTATTAAATTCTCAAAGAAGGAGAAAAAAAAACGATTAGTAAAAGTATATTATATGACATTTGAGCTCATAATATTGTAAATGTTATAGGCAAAAGTGTCTACATTTAACCAAAGACAGCTTCAGTTGGGAAACCTAAGATCCAAAATGTAATTCTTTTTTTTTTTTTTCATTAGAAATCATTCTTAAATGCGTCAGAGTGTCTCACATACATAACCAAATCCAGTTTCAGTGAATCAAACTTGGATATAAAGGAAACCTCACTCACAGAAGAGTCAGACTTCAGTCCATGTACACCTAATATTTGCAGTGAATTGTGAGTATCTGATTAACTTTAGATAAGAGCAGGCATATTGCCAATTCAACCAGTATCACTCCAGTTATTACAGGTTGTTGAATTGACCTGTTATGACAGGTAAAACCTTCTGACACTGATTGCTTTGTCCTTTTTGGCAACACCCTCTCTTACATTTTTTTTTCCAGAGGTTAAAAAAAACCCCTCTGAATATATTCACAAAGGCTTCAGATCATCTGTCTGGCTGTTCCATCAAATCTTCCACCATCCAACTCTTGTTTTTGCTTTGGCAATGATATTAAATGTGGAATGTGGCCTTGAGATGATCATGCCTCTTGCTGATGGCTCACACAGGCGTCCTGACAGTTTTGTGTGTCTGGAATATATTTTTTTAAGACTATTTAGCATGCATGCTTTAATATTGTTGCAGACTCTCCTTGTGTGATTTAATACACAGATGAAATCCCACTTTGCGGCAACGCCAAACAATCTGCCATCAGCAGTTTGCCATACGCAGTCGACTGCCAGTCTCTCCTCACTGTTAACATTTCAGAGCGCCTTCTCTTGGGACTCCACCAAAAACACTTGTATTCGAGATGATGTGGGCAACCTACAGACATCTGTGATTACATCGCCCAGAGTAAATGAAGCTCCTTACTCTGAACTGTAATGAGTTATTTATTTAGTTGAAGGGGCTACCGAGAGATGATCTGGAGATGGAGATTGGTCTCATTCCAAGTCTCTTTTTTTTTTGGCTCCTCAGGGAGAGAGAAAATGGCAGTGTGGCACCAGTGAAGGCAGGGCAGAATATCAAATCTTTTCATGCAGCTCCCAGGCAGTTACAAGCCAGACATGGAACAGCCTATAAGCACAGCCCTCATGTTCAAAAGAATGGAAGTCACCTCACCTTACTAGTTGTATCATGTTTTTTAATGCACCGAATTACATTTTACATTATTTAAGAGAGGCTTAATTGAGAAAAGGGGTGCATGTGGCTCTTGTAGGAAGATCTTAACCTTTGCACCCTCTCTGAACACTACAAAAGGTGCTGCAATTCTAATGTTAAAGCTTGTTTATAGTGTGTGCAAATCAAGACACTAAACCAACACTAGAGAACGGAGCAACAGAATTCCATTTATCAAAAGTTGCACTCTGTAGGTCCCCTAAAAATAGTTGAGTGCAGACAGCAGCCCACTTGTGTGTGCAGTGATAATTAGCGAGGGGAAGTATTAAATTAAAGCAAGGCAGTCATTTTATGAGGCAAGCATTTATGAAGGTAATAGCATCCCTATAAATTAACGACCTCCCAATGCCTCCTGATGTGTTTCCACTCATCAGGTCCAGAGCGAAGCACTGATATGTCCACTATATGACCTCATCTACTCAGTAGTGGTATTTTTACCCCCAGGCATAATGCTAAGATGAGAGCTTGGGAGGGCGGGGTAGGACATATGGTGCCGAGACAAAATGCATTCTGCCATTACATTCAATATGCTCTGGTATGCACTTAATCAAAAAGAAGAAGTGTGTTTGGGCCAACGTCTGAGTTTCTGTGTGTGATTTATGTATCTACTGTGTGTATCCACATAATTAGTTTTCACAACACCACAAATTACCGTGAGTTTCTGACGGTATGTACACGGGTCTTCCAGACCACCTATCTTATGTCAGTTCAGCCGTAAATGTGGACACACCCTGCCTTAGTCCAGACTGGTCATGGGAAACCAAGGTGCTCACTTTACATTTTGAGTCAGTCTTGCTTGCCAAAGGGGGAGTCATCCCAACACGAACAACATGAGGCTGAAATAAAGCACCCCGAAAACGGCTGCTCCTGTGGAAAAAAAGCACAGCGAGCAAGAACAGGAGGAAAGCAGTGCCATTGAGAAAGCCTAAATCATCCCCTGAACTATAAATCCACTGACCGCTCATCATTCAGCAGCATTTTAAAAAGCCCTTAAAGAAAAACACTGAGTGAAATGAATATGCTGTCACCTCTCATTTGGGTCTGGCCCTCTGGCTCAATAAGAAAAGTGTTGTTCCCTGGAAGGCTGCTAGCCTGAGCTGAGCTCTCAGGTTTAGGGTTTACCCCTGTCCCGCATTCTCAAGGCTTTTACTTTGAGGCCCGAATCTCTCTTTCCTCCCCCACGTCCCCCCAGACATGTCTGACAGGCTGAACTCGATGTGGGCTGCTCACCAGACTACAAAAATCATTCATCTGTGCCGTCAGACGGTCAAATCTGGATCTAATAAAGGGAGCCTGCCTATTGATCCTATTCATAGGAAAAGGTACTGCCAACTCTCACCACTTGAGGGCTCTCTGGCTCAAGCTAGTGGTGAAATACTGATGACTTTGGTACACGGTTGCTCATAATGGGGGACATTATGTCCAATACAGGATACATTTTTTAAGTAAATTACTTCAGGTGATTCATTATTTAATGGAGTATTTCTTTTCTTTTCCTAAAGATGGTTGTGTTACTTGTAACTGTGCTTTTTTTTTTTTTTCAAAGACAACATATTGCACAGCAATATAATAAGATACTGACACTTCTGAGATACAATGTTCATTTCCTACTCTAAGCAACAGGTCTTGTGGGGTTATTGAGGCCAAAGATAACAATGGCACACTCCCATTTTCACCTGTGGCACAAACAAACAAGTGGAACAAGAAACAATGTGAATGCTGTGCATTGACACCGTGCCAACCAGCTGAGGGCAGGAGACTGTTTGCTTTTACTTACAAAGTAAAGCAAAAAAGAAGGCAAGGGCCGCAAAACAACATGAGAAACATCCCAACACAGGCAGGCAAGGCTAGAGAAGCATCTAAGAATGAAAAAGGAGAAAGAGCGAGAATGAGTCAGAGTCACTTTTAGGGTTGTGTTTATGTGTGGGTGAGGGCACTACCCCAAACGCCTCGGCAAACCACAGCATTCCATGCCGGGTCTTAAAGAGACAGAGCGACGCTGTCATCGTGGGTATCTGGGGAGTAAAGTGTTAACATATGGCAAGGACTATTTGAGACAGCTGGTGAGACGCACAGAAGCCAGTAGGTGGCCATGCCAGCCCTCTGATGGCATCCTGACAGCAGGGTGCACCCGCTTAAACTATATGTCAGATTGTCTTTAAGAAAAAAAACGATTTAGAGATTTTTGTTTTAAATTAACAATGTGATAGAAATTGCTAAAAATGTACAAAACTCTACAAAGAAATTACAATTTTTTTTGGGTTTGTTTTATCAAAAGCCAAACTGATGTGTATGTCTGGGTTGTGTCACGCTACTGCTGGAAATGACAGCTTAGTATCTGCATTTCAGAGATTTGTTGATAGAGGGCACAGTTGAGCTGTGAAACAATGTCAGCGTCAAGTCAAGCTCATGTTGGAAACTTCTTTATGAGAAATAAAAACCTTTGAGTTAAGTAGTGCTGAAAACTTGCAGAAAATTCTAAACAAGTTCAGTTAGCTTATAATTTTCACATTATTACCTACAACATATTAGATCCTGGTGTAATTGTTTCCAAAAGTTTCCTATGAAGTCAGCTGATGTGGATTCCTGTAACTGGTTTTTGGTCTTAGTTAATATTCTTTACAACTTGACAAAAGTCAGTACATAAAACTACACAGTGTTCAAAATTTCATTACAAAAGCATTTTCCATCCACAGACAGACAGCAGAGTGGTCGTGCAGCCTCAAAGATGACAGGCCCAGTCTGCATGTAGAGAAAGGAAAAAAAAAAAAAGCTCACTGCTAGGAAGAGCACAAACGAAGACGAGAAAGAGAGAATGAGAAAACGAGAGAACTGAGTAGGTGTGAGGAGAGATGTGAGAGCATGATGGTGGTGGTGTTGTGTTGACAATTCGTTGGTTAGAGAGGAGGGGGGAGGTTAGAGAGAAAGAGAAAGTGTGGTTGTAAGGGGGTGTTATGAAGAGAGGGTTTCTGTGAAGGAAAGAGAGGATGCAGAGAAGGAAATGAATGGAAGCGAGGGGGCAAAAAGAGAAACAGCCTGTTTCCTTGCAGAAAATCCAGGGCACGATATGGAACTTCACATCCTAAACTATCATCAGACCTCTAAAAATAACCCCTTTTCTGCACAGTAAGAGTTGGGTGTGGGAGTGGGAGTAGGGGTGAGCGAGGAGTGGGCGAGTAGGGGCGGCTGGCAGTTGGAAATGGGACTCAGAGCATGAAGCTATTAGTGTGAAGCTGGAAAGAAACAAAGAAACTCTGGCTTGCCCAGACAGCGGTGAAGAGAGATGGATCAGAGACTGTGTGGCTGCGTTTACGTGTAGGAGGCATAGATGGAAAGAGATTGAGATTGTAGGAGTAAAAGGGTAAAATTGGAAAAGAGAGAGAACCCCACTCAAGACCCCACAAACTCAGTCATCAGTGCTGTCCTTTCCCTTGGAGAAGCCTCGTTTTGTTGCAGTTGAAGTCCATTTACTGAATTCAGAGCATTTATTTGGCATCTATAGTCACTATTTACATTGCAGTTTTAAGTTTCTCATACAAAAGACATGATGAGCCCATAAAATAGGATGTAGTTTGAACTATCCCACTGCATATAAAGCAAATGGAATTAAATGTAAACCGTTGCTTCCGGTATACAGTATGCTTAATGTGGATTTGCAACTTAAAGTGATTAAGTTCTACCAGACACCACTGAAACTGGCAAGTTGAACAATCCTTTGAATTTGTGTTTTGTTGTGTTGGGTGGAGGAGTGATAGATGGGAAACATCCATCTATCCATCCATCCATCCATTATCTATACACCGCTTAATCCTCACTAGGGCTGCGGGGCGCTGGAGCCTATCCCAGGTGACTTAGGGCGAAGGCTGGGGACACCCTGGACAGGTCACCAGTCTGTCGCAGGGCCACACTTAGAGGCAGACAACACTTCACACATTCACACCTACGAACAATTTAGAATCACCAATTAATCTCAGCATGTTTTTGGACTGTGGGAGGAAGAACCTGGAGAGAACCCATGCTGCACGGGGAGAACATGCAAACTCCATGCAGAAATATCCCGGTGTCCTCGCAAACCGGCGACCCTCTTGCTGTGAGGCGCAGTGCTAACCATCAATCAACCTTGCAGCCCACAGGAAATAGCCCATTCAATTACATCCTGAGTCCAGTTACCCAGGTGAAACAAATTCTGACTTTGGGATCTGACCAAAGAGCGGGACGCCCTGCCCATTGACACCATCAACAAGCTTGTGGACAGTATGCCACGATGTCAGGGGTGGCCATACTCAATATTAGTGACTGAGTGACATTTGAAAAAGTAATATAGGACATTTTTATGCATGAAATCCCCTCGCAAATGTGTTTCCTGGTAAATTGACCAAGGTTGACCAAAAAAAAAAAAAAAACCTGTGATGTGTATTGTATGTGTACTGTAATATCAATAAAGTTTTAAGAAGATATACTTTTTTTTAGAATTTTTATTTAATCTTTATTTAACCGGATGAGTCCCATTGCGACAAGATCTCTTCTTCAAGGGAGCCCTGGCCAAGATGGCAGCCGCACCAAATGACAGTTACATACATCAAACATTTAAAAACTCATACATTATGAAACATACAGTAACAACTTGCAAAGGAAGGCCTAAACAGGAGGGATCTTAATTTGTTAAGAAGGAAAGTATTTACTTATTTACTTATATATATATATATATATATATATATATATATATATATATATATATATATATATATATATATAGATATAGATATATATATATAGATATGCTGCATAACTGCATTAGTCAGTCATGTAGTTGACTCTCCACACTGACCTCAAACCCACTTTTAGAAAGCAACAATTGTTTTTTGCAGCTGACACTGCTCACTACTTTCAATATGCAAAGAGCACATTGTTTCACAGTGTGGTGACATTTCATAAAAGTAACAACAGCGCTAAATTTTGGCATGTCATTTTTGAGAGTGAACACAGTATACACATAAATACTTGTACAATCCTCTTCTGACATTTACATTAATTTAACTGGGCAGGAAGTCAATTTCAGCACTCCACATTGGTCGGGTTTATTGCATCCATAGTGAGTCCATAATAAAGAAATATACATAAATGTTTTGTTTTAAGTTGTTTTCGGGCTCATTGCCAACCACCTGCCGCCTGAGTGGGTCAAAACACAAAGCATAAAAAGACAGTATCAGATATTTTTGATACAAATCTGGTTGGCTCTCTATATAAAAGGGAAAAGAAGACCAGAGTCAAGACACAACACAGACTCCAGTGAAAACCAGCCACTGACAAGTGGCTCCTTCTTCCCTCTCATCACTCTGATAAGCCCTCCTCTGCAGCCCGAACCACACCTCATCTCAGGCTGAATGAACTGAATGAAGCCGACAGATCTACCAGTGGCACTGATGTTGTTATCAGCATGAACACAACAGGGATGTAGTGGTGCTAATGACTCCCCTGTCTCACAAAAAGTGAGCAGAGAAATACTTCGACTGTGTTTCAGACTCGGGCCCTTAATTACCTCCCATGTAGGATGGAGGCAGTGATATTAGGCTCTGTGTGTGAAAAGGTGCATTGACACTGTGAAGGTGATAAAGGAGGATCATATGTGAGTCCTCAGAGGAGCCACATTTAGAGAGCTGTGAAGAGCAGCAAAACTGTTGCATTATTTTCATATACATATTTATTTTATTGGTCTGACTACCTCTCTTCATTTTATTCATCGACTCTCACGTTTAAATCTGATGACTATGTGTGACAGCCAATAAAAACTTAGCTTCAATGTCTTTCGCAGAGTTTATGAATATTAACGAGAGTACCAGTGGACTGAAGTAAGTCATTATAATTTTGTCCAGACTAAAGCAATTGTCACTCACGTCTCTAGTTGGTGTACTCAAGTCAGCAATCTTGCCCCTTGACATGTGACTTTTTGTTTTTCTTGCTGCTCTAAACACTTTTCTCCCCCTCCTGTGTTCTCCCTGTCCCTCTGTCTCTCTCCCCCATTTGTCTCCCTGATTGCTCTCCCTCTCTGTGCCTCCCAGGCCTGCCTCTCCACCTCTCCTCCATCGCTGCAGCCTTCTCTCACTTCTCTAATGAGAGTGTGTGTTACACAGGCATTCAGCAAACCTCCTCTGCTAATTACATGACAAGCATCTCGTTCTGGGACACTAATGAAGAGGAATAGCGAGCTGGAGACGCCACTGGAGTGTTGGTGTGTGTGTGTGTGTGTGTGTGTGTGTGTGGTAGTGTGTGTGGGGGGGTCAAGCTCACAACTGGGTGGGGTGTTTGTGTAAATGTGTGTGTGTGTGTGTTTTTTTTTTCTTGGGGGGGAAGTATTCTGGCGCCAGGCCAGTAGCTTATCAACCGGGGCAAGTTGGACTCAGCATCTAGTTTTCCCAAACTGCTTTTTCCTTTCATCTTTCTACACTCTCATGTTTTATTTTTCTGGTACAATGTAAACCATAAATGTGTGTTTTGCTGAGTAATGTTGCATTTACACTTATTAAAGATGGTTGAGGCTTCAAAAAACCTTCAAGTTTGATGAAAAATACTTGCAAATCCACGATCTGTCACTACTCACTGTGTTGTGGGCTGTGCTGGCTATTTGTATGAAGTGTTAAATGTGTAGTGTTAGTTTCAACAGTAGAATCACTTGGTCATGGACATGTTATTAATTAAACACAGTATTGACCAAACCAAAGCAAAAGCTACAGTTCGTACATACACATAGCCTTCAGATAAACCCACACACAGAGGAGACAGAACACAAAAAAGGGAGAGAGAGAGCGAGCGACCTAGGCAGAAATCCAACAGCTCAGCATGTGATTTGGAGGAACTCGCTCTGTCAAGAGGCACACTTGAACAGAAGATCGCTGTCCCGTACCATCCCTCGTGAAACGCTTGAGAAACGCAAACCATCTGGAGGCTATAGTGCACACTCTCAGCCCATCAAATATTGAGGATGTTTGTCTGATTTACAGAGCCTATTTAGAGCTGTTTGGACAACTTGGCTGAGGGATTGGAGCTTTAATTAAAAATAATATCAAGAGCTAATATTGCCCCCAAGACCTTTGCCTCACAGTCAACAGTGCAACAAAGTCACGGTTCTGTGGTTCAGGGTGAGAGGCTGAACCACAAACACTTTGAAATGAATTTAGTCGGGTCCGATACAAAAGCTTCTCCATGTTCTTGATTTCACTGAGGTTACTGCCCCATATTTCCCCCTTTTCTCTCTGCTCATGCCAATAGCAACGCAGAATGTTTTAGGCCCAAGCCTACCGCGGTGATGGCATATTGATACTGTCATAAAATATTACATCCTCACTTTATTCATTAGAACTGTGCTTTAATCTAAAAATATCATGGGCAGAGAATAAAACAGAGTTTTCAGCAGCAGAAAGATTAGGCCTGTGCTCCTCTCGCTGAGCGCCACATCTCGGAAACGCTGAGGCTCAAAATAGATGTTCTTCTCATAAAGGGCTCCTTCTTTGTAGTCGGCATATAGCAACAACATCTGCAGGGCAGTTTCTATGGGGGGAACAGATTCGGGCAGGCTATCAAAGAGAGAGGCGATCTCCTGTGAGAAGCGGTGGGTGGAGGACTTCCATATTCTCTCTCTCTTTTTCCTTTTTTCCCCTTCTCTCTTGCTTTTACCCTCTATCTCATGCTTCCAAAAAATCTGCTGCAATCAGGACGATGCTAATAAAAGACCATTAATATCACCTGTCAGCGCTATCTTTGGAAGATCCAAAATGAGAAAATGAGACAAAAGGATTCACAGACTGGAGCTGCTCAACAAGACGTAGAGTACCAGAGGAGGACAGGCAGCAGTATGGTTTAGTGTGTGGTTTTCAGTGAAGCAGTGGGGTGACAGAAATCCATCCAGAAAATAGAAGTGCTGGAGCCACATATTTTCTAACTTAACTAAAAAAAAACAAAAAAACATTAAGTGTGAGGAATTTGCTTGGTGCCAGCAAAGTGTAACTTCAAACCACCAGTGTAATTGTTTTACAAGTGAAATTTGGATGTGAACAGATGTTAAATATAAGAATGACCCCAACATGACCCCATTACAAACAGTTTCTTTGAGTGTTAAGTTATATGATCAAGATTTTAAACTGACTTTAGCTGAGGAATGTGGATGTCAACTATGAGAAAAAAAAGCATGAAGAATGACTCATTTAAGCATAATTTTTAAAGACTTTTAATCTTTAGGTAGAAATAAACCCACACAAGTTTGATTCAGAGTTGATGTAGATGCAAGAGCAGTTTTTACAAAGACAGTGGTGGTGAAGACCATAAACCCCTGCAGGTTGTTTGACTGATGGTTTTTACTGGCTGTGATGGCGAGGCGTTCACTATCTGTTTAATGTAAAACATGAGCGCAGCCAGCAGACAGATGGAGGCTCTGAACGGAAAAAGATGGCACCGTAATGGGAAGGTGAAAGGCAAAGGGGCAACGTGATGATAGTGGCTTCATGCAGAGCAGAAGTGTATCGAGGGCCTCGCCTTTGAACTGGTGAGCCACCTAATTGAAACAGCATTGCCAGGGCACTGGCTGAAGATCTGGATCGCATTCATCCTCCCGCTTTTATTCAATTTGGTCTCATCACAGGGGCACGTCTCATGCTTTTCTCTCCACATGGCAATAAGTCATACCCTCGCCTTTTGCCCTCGACGTGTTGCCCATCTGTGTCCCCCGGGGGCCCGAGGTGCTGAGGCCCACAAGAGCACAGAGGGATTCAGACGAGGTCTTGAGAAAATGCAGGCTGCCTGCCACTGAGCCCCTGATGGTACTTCTTCACGCCTCTCACCTTGGACTTGACCCCTCCTCCCCCCCAAACCCTCTCCCATCTCCACAGCTCTCAAAGAAGCACACCTCGCCACCCCCAGACTTAAGATTTACTGGTAAGAGCAATGGCTGTCAGGAGGTTTGAACCGTGCACTTTCTAATTCAAACAAATGCTGCACTGGGGTCACAGAATTATCATGGAGCCACAAGGTGTTTCAGATGACTCGCAAGTGTTGAGTGTTGAGCTGATAGAGAGGGAGAGAGAAGAGCGAGAAAGAGAAGGTGCTTCATGCTGGTAGGTAGCAATGCAGCGGAAAGCTTGTGAGCTTGCAGCGTGGAAATAAATAAACAAATATGGCGATAAATAAGCAAATACACACAGATAAACCTCCACACTCTTAGCTTGTTATCGCTAACCTCAATCTGAGCAGGTGGATGTAGATCCTGAGCTGTGCTGGGGGAACTTCTCATTTCACAGAAGAGTGGTCAACGTTTCTGTCACAGCTTTAATCAGTGTCCCACACGCACCGACTGTTACTTACCGCTTAAAGGTAGGAGGTGGAGGATGATATGATAGTCAGTGTTGTACAGTAAATGAAAATGCAGAAGCAGATGCTTCTCGGGCCTACAAGAACTGAGACAAATTGATTTGACAGCTACAGTTCCTTTAAAGGTCGTGCCAGATTTCAGAATTCTGCCATAAACTGCAAGGGAAATGCCAAGAGATGTTTGCCAGCAAATTTGTGGTAAAATTTTGCTCGACACATATGTTCAGAAATGTTAGATTGGCATTTTGGCAAAACATCTAATTTATTTGACGTTTTTTCAGATGACAACAACACAGGAAGATCAGCCATTGTCATTATAATCACACCCTTCTCCATGTGATGTTTTCCTGCCTCTTTCCGGCTGTTTTTTCCCAGTCACTCTCAGGCTATTTGTCAGAGTAAACCAACAATTACATAACTTTGTTTGAATTACTTTTTAGTAGTATTTTAGCAATACATTATATAAAACATGGAGAAAATGAACTCTAAGCAGTAATGTTCGGGCTGAAAGAAAAATCTTTCTGATTCATTTATACAACTTCTAAGGAAATTCTGTTTAGCAACAACAACAAACGACTTTAAGTTTGAGGTTTTCCCTTACAATCAAACATATTGTTAATTGCCAGTCTTAACCATCTCAGATCTTTAAGACAAGCTAAGATAGAAGAAGGGATTTGAAGTCTTAAACTCAAGGACAGTTATGTTATCAAACCAATTTTATTACATTACCTCAAGTTGGGTTTAGTTTCAAATCAACCAATGCAGAAATTAGAGTTTAAATTACCCAAAATATTAAGTGTACAATTACCAACAATATTATGGCATCCTAACCCTTTAAAATAATGTTTGCAGCCAAAATAGTAAATGCATGCATTTATTGTAAGTTGTAGGAACAGGTTCCTAGAGTTTAAAATGGCCAATCAGTCTTTTCCTTATTGTCGGCTTTACCTGTGAAAGCCTTAAAGAAGTCAATTTGATATGAAATAAATGGTCTTCTTGCACACGATTTTGTAATACTGCAGCAAAGTGGACACTGAAGGGGTGAGAGAAAGGTTATTGCCTGACGAAGACTCTCTTCCTATAAGCTAACACCTGTACTGTGGCTTCATGTGAACCACAAGTGCATGGGAAGTCCAAAGACTACATGCAGAGGAAAAATAGGATTTGGAGAGGATCACCGTGCGATCGAGGGGAGGGAGGGACTAAAAGTGAGCATAATATTTCTTCCTCTGTGGGACTCGCTGCGAGCAGGTACAGCATCTCTGCAGTCCACCGCTCAGCTGTCACACTCAGCTGTCCAGCGCTCACAGGAAACTTCTCACACCGCAGTCGTAAGTGCAAAGTTTTTCTTTTTTCTTTGTCTTCTTTTTTTTTCTTCCCACTAATGTATCTCAATTAACTGATAGAATGAGAAGATGCTGTTATCTGCGTTCCTTTGATGGTACGAGGGTGAAAGTGTTGGCTTTAAAGTTTCGGTTTTTCCCGTCAGGAATTCTCATAAAGCGTCAAGCGCGCTTTTTTTTTTTTTTTTTAATTGAGATGCGCTACTTTCGACCTTTTTCATCTTTGCTTTATGTGTGCAGAAGAAGAAGAAAAAAGTTGCATGCATATTTTTATCTCCTTTTAAAATGAACTTTATTTCAATAGGATTGTCAATTTCCTTCAATTTATGGGCTTTAAACTGCCTTCAAATAGAAGCCTTCAAAATATAGCCTAATATATTAGAATCTATTTATATCAAGAAATGCATAATTAGGGATATATGAATGCTTTACTCCTTTATTTCCTTTCACCAAATCAGCTATCAGCAGTTAAGTAAAAGGCTAAAGGTAGCGCATGCATTTGAATGACAGAGCTGATTTGAACATTATTCACTTTTTGTATGGGTACTTTTTCCCCGAAACAAGAACATCTAAGTCTTTTTGAGCTGCTGAACATCTGCAAGCATTGAGCACTGGCACATCTCCCCGCAGTCTGTCAGCAGCTGCCACAAACTAGATATGCCAAATTGCTTAACATATGAATGTGAGGAGGATGGGACCTGTATGCAGCATGCCACTGCCCATATACGCCATTCTTCCTCTAATGTAATCCTTCAGCTCAGTTTCCAGTCTCTTTTGTTGATGCAGCTTCAAGTAAACAATGTTAAGTGATAAGCAAAAGTGGGTGGGTGAGGGTGGGGCGGGGGGGAGTGAGGTGGAAGAAGTGAGGCAGACGAAAGGGAGGCGGTTTAGCATAATGGGAAGGGAAGGAGACAGTGGAAGAAGTGAGAAGTGATCGAAGTGTTAGGTTGACAAGCCTCTGGATGGATGTATTCACGTCAGCTGGAATCAGTTTTCCAATCCAGACCGCTATTGTGTACTTTAAACTTGAACAAAAAATAAATAAAAAACTTGTTTAAACCATAAAGCATAAATCAGAGAAATGTCAGTTGTGCCAACAACCATAGTTGTCACCCTTTTAAACTGAGTAGCTGATGTTGCAGGTTATTGAAATGCAGCTCAAATTTCTCTTTCACATGCTCTTTCTCTCTTTTTGACCCCCTTCCCTTTTTCTCTTGTTCTTTCTCTCCTCTCATTCACCTACATATAGACACAAAAAACGCACGCACAGTGTTTAACGCACACTTTGCACACACAGAAAGTGTAAACAGTGGTTGATAGATAGGTCGCTGCACCCTGCCTCGTCTGTTTGCGTGTTGATCCCCTCAGCAGGCCCTGCTTCTCCTGTCCACAGTGTCCATGATGAGTTACTACATGGATCCAGTTTCTTCCTACCCAGCCCTTCACCCCTGTGACCGTCTGGGCGCAATGGTAAGACCTCCCTCGTAAATTATCCCTGTGTTCAGTCTGCCTCCGCTACCTACCACACAGCCAGACAGGAGTGTGTGAGGGAATGAGCAGGAGTGTGTGTGTGTGTCTGTGCGTGTGTGTGCAGAAATGTGTGCAGGAGCATTGAAGTGGTGTTCTTGTATGTGTATTAGCAAACTCTGGATTCCATCACCGCACAGGAGCACACTCAATCTGAACGTTTTCCTGTTGAGTTTAGTCCACCAGAGTTGCACTAACAGTGTCTTTATCTGTACGAGCTGTTCCTCATGATTTCGTCAAAAGTTAGGAAACAGAGTTGTTGAACAAGACAATTTTGTCCAAGGCTGTGAAATCGCCCTGACGAGCTCCTCTGTGTTGCACAACCACCCATCGCCATGCACTTCTCTTCAGCAAGTGATATCAGAAATAATGAGACCTGTAAGTCTCCAACCTTGCCACTAACCAATCAAACTGGAGTCAGACAATCCCCGCTGACTAACACTTTTCTCTTCTGAGCCACCTGCGTAGCGCTTTGCAACAGTCTGTTTGGAAAAACACCAAGGCTCTTAACACTCTCCAAATGAGAGAGCTGAATACAGAGTCAGAGACAGTGATAGCTGGGAACATTGGGATTCCTGTCAGGTGAGCATTTGAAGGGTGAAGGCCAAGGAGCGGCAAAATAAATACCTCCATTTGTATGCAGAGCACCAGCACATTAGGATAATAGACTGAGGTTACATGCAAATGGCAACCCCACCATGGCCTGATAGAAAACATAGAAGGATACAGCTCCCTGGGTCCTAATTGGCTCAGGTGGTGGGGCTTGCCTTTAAAATTGAGACTACTGTATACCAGGGCTGCCTGGTCAAAAGGTGCATCTATGTCGCCTCGGTAGCTCTATTCTCTTGAATTTACATGAACTGTCTGCAAAAAGCAGAGGGTCTGACATGTTTTCTTCTTTATGTTCGCAATTTAGACTCTGTCTGGGTCTAATATACTTCACAAAGACAATATATGATAGAATACTGGCAAAAAAATCAGAGCTTTAAGCAGCTTGTAGCAGTTCAGAATGCCACCTTACTGCAAAGGAAATTGATTTAATTTAAAAGCCATTACAATGTGAGGCTTACCTACTGTAGTATATGTAAAATAAGCAACATGTTTTTTGAGAGCACTATTCCTCATACAGCCTTAGTTTGAAATTGCATGCAATCAACCTTTTGATTTTAGTTTCTTTTCTTTGACATAGATAGTGCTAATAATAAACACAAACAAAAAAAACACATATATTTAATACTGCAAAGAAAGACGGCAAGGTCTGTTCCCAGAGTCACTTTCTTTTTCATGCATTATTCACCCCCTACAATATATAAAAGATGCTCAGTTGTTCACTTAAAAGTAAGTCAAAAACTGACATTACAGACGTTAATGAATCTCAGTTATTTGTATGTTGGAACATGTTTCTCACAACTGCATTTTTTTTCTATGTACATTGCATTGTGGGATAGTGTACATTAAACAGACACTATTTTTTGTGTTATTTTTTGAGTGTAGTGTATAGTTCATAGATGTCACAATCCAATATAATAGTGATGGATAAATATAGTGTGTTTTTCCAATGAATAGAAAGTGATTTCAGACACAGCTTTGACTTTTCTTTGGCAAAGGTTTACATTTTTTCAATGCATAGAAGCACAGGTGTAACAAATTATACTAACAACAGTCTTTATCTGTGAAGTGTTAAAGTCATCATTCATAGCACTTGCGCTCTTTCAGCTACCACAAAGGTGCATTTCATTACACTTGCCTGCTAGCTGTTGACCCCGTAGTTCCTCTCAGTACCACTAGAGGGAAGATAAAGAAACATATGGTAATGAACAAACAAATGAATGTCTGGGGGAAAATGGCTAATCATGACACACTAAAAAGTGAGAAAAGTGAGTCATTACTGTTGCTGAGTTACAATTTGTTTCTTGTAACATTGGGAATTTCTGTTGCCTTACACGTGCACTGAAAATTATGTGTTTTCATATTGCAAAACATGTTACATTTTAAAGCTATGCTGTGGGGAACTTCTCATTGTGAGATTTTAAAGTAGCTCTAACTACGTACAGAAAGATTTCTATGCACAGTTAGAGCTACTTTGTTGGTTAACGAGTAAAAGACAAACATGTTAATAAGCTGTGAAACGCAGACCAATCAATCTATTGTGACATTGCCGTCTTAATGCAGGCAACAACAACTACAAGTTTTGAACAGGAGAGACAATGTCTTACAATAAATACACAAACATATATATTTAGTGTAAGAGTAATATGGAGTTTCATTTCTAAACCTGATTACTCAAAATGTTATAATCTGCACAAGAGGGGGCTGGACTACACTGACAAAAACAGTGTAATCAGTGTGCTATTGACGACTTGGTGTCTGCTAGCTATTTCCTATTCCAGTGCGGTCTTACCAGTTAATCATGGCAAACAATGAAAAAAAAATGAAATCAATGAACTGGCCAAGTAGGCGCAGATAGAGGATTTTAATCTCAAAATGTAGAATTGTACTTCAAATTTAAAAATGCCTTTCCAGTCATTGTTTAAACCCCCAAACCCCCTCTCTGTGCATTGAAGTTACATATTTTGAACAATTTCCAAAAAAAATTCCTTCATATCTTAAAAAAGCTGAGTATAACTCAAAATTGTTACTTTGTCTATTCTGTGCATATGTACGATGTCTCTTGTCCCCATCCCCACTCATGGTAGCTCAAGCACAGCAACTTACCTACAACTCTGGTGAAACATTTTTAAAACTACTCTATGCTACACAATGGAAAATTGTAAATTTTGAGTAATTCAGCCAAACATGTTCAAACTGGGAACCAATTCTGATGAATAATGAAACAGAAAACTCGACCCTGCAAGTTAACACAGTTAGTTTCTTAGGTTCAGCCTGAATCTAAGTATTTGAGACAGTCATTGGAACACTGCAGGTTCAAAGTTGAAATCCTCAGCCACGGCACTGACTGATTATATATGCTTACAGTCTCATTAGTTGTCTTCTAGCAGGTAAACATTGTTAAGATGTTTATTTGTGGATTGGGAATATTTACAAAGATAGACCAAACAGAAAATTTTAATAATTTCTTCAAACTGAAGAGGGAATACAGGGCTTCTCCAGACTCTAGACTGATTCCTGCATTTAAAATTATTCTACTCTTGAACCGATCAAACAATATCACAGTGTTGATGTTATCTTCATTGTTATCTTGAACAGTCTATCTGCCTAATCCATAAATCATCCATGTGGCTCCTTGTCTGTCTACTGCTGACTGACTTATGATAGGAGTTGGCAGCACCCCATGCAAACCTCCAAAGAAGAACCTTGTATACTGGCCTCCCTGATCCTCTGGTCACGTTAGCCATCCATAAAGCTGGACAGCTACTGATAAATGCTGCTGTGCCTAAACAGGGGCTGCTTATCAGATCGGCAGTCACTCTGTCTGCCAGACTGTCAGTTACACGTATGACATATAACACAGAGAAGTCGAGCATTGCTCTTAGTTTCTTTTCATGTGTTACAAATACTAAATGAAAGCATGTTGCTCATAAAGAAACTGTTTGAGAAACTCTTATGCAATGAGCATAAATTCCAAAAGCAAATTACATGTTGTGGCATGAATGAAGAGACTATTACTCCAGAGCCAGCTGGGGAAACACTTTATCAAAATAAAAAACTTTATGATAAAATCTACTGCATTTAAATGTGAAAAAGAACACAACATAACTAATCTCTTGTTGGAAAACTACCAGTTTCGAACCAAAACGCTACCTACTCCGGCTTTTGTTTGTTGTCAAACAAAAGTTTTAATTTGCTAAAAATGGCCAAGCAGCTATCCTTCTCCTTGCTCTCTCTTGTATTCACAGAATTTCATATCTCTTCTGGCTCCACTGTCAACTGCTGACTTTAGACTTCCCCTTTAGTGCAACCTCTTACGTGAACATTTCTGTGATAAGCAGGATAAAACAACACAGCAAAGATAAACCGAATGAGTCAAGTTTAGCCGCAGGGGTTATCTGTACATGAAAACAATGAAAAAAATGTTTTCAGAATCCAGGGTTACACTATTGGGCCAATGCCACCAGACAGTTTGATCGGTTGTTTTCAGCTTTACTAGGCTCACAAATAACAGTTTTTCAATGGCTAACAAAAAAACTTAAGGATGAACCTATTTGGTACATGAAAACACACAGATCTAGTTTTGAAAACAGTCAAATTTGCACTGCTTCTCCAGTTGTTGAAATATGTTTTTTTTTGGTTTGTTTGTTTGTTTTTTAATGGAAATCGAGCTGTTACCTCTATTCAAATTACTTCCAAATGTTTTATTTGTATGCCTACATGATTCTGTAAGATTTTACTTGAAGCCATTTTTATGTTTCCATCCATTAAGGCTCGTTAAACTGGATTGTCAAGATACCCAAAATCAAGACAACCACATTCGTTGTTGATCCCACAGCTCATTGTCCTGGCATGTTAAAATTTGGTTTTAGTTCACTGATTTGTATAATGTTGTATAGTATCCTATCCAAGTGAAGATCCCTACTCATGGCTTAATTGTTTTATTTTTAAAAAAATGCCTTCAACAGTCATCCTAAGCAGATGAAACATATCGCAGTTAAGAAGTAAAGAATAAAGTAGCTGTGTGCATGTATGCACTTATTTCATGCTTTTCACTTCATGTTGGCTAAACCATGGTGTGTGCTGTTTGTCTCCAGAGGCAGAGTGGAGGAGTGGCAGTGGGCCCCCAGACCCAGCTACCAGGTGTGGTTCACCCTCAGCAGCAGTACTATCCATCACAGCCCCTTTACCCTCACGATATACCCCTGCAGGAGGTACCTGATGGGCACGATGTTTGTCCAACAGGTAAGAAATAGACACAGACAGTGTGATGTCAAGAGATACTGTAAAAAGAAGTAAAATCTCCATTGAGTCACGGCTTTTATTTTGAAATATATTTATATTTTTAATAAAGTTAACCTTTAATGTTCCCAAGAGATATGGCTGATTGATAGACATTTTTATGAAGCCGAAAGACACACAAGTGATAATCTGTAAGAGTCAAACAACATACAAATAGTCTTTAGTAGATGCCATTTTTTACAAAAAAAAAAAATCTCAGGGCAAACAAAAGACTTTGTGTTACATGGAATGCTAAACGGTTAATCAGACACACGCTGACATTCATGTCTGCGATTTTGACACACGTCTCAACTCCATAATTTAGTTTTAACACACACACACACACACACACACACACACACACACAAAGTTGTTTTTCCCTCCCTTCAGAGGACATCACACTGATTTCAGTTCATTTTCTGCAGATCCATGATAGCCCGAACCATAAACACTACCTGCCTAACCTTCATCCTAACCATAAAGTAAAATGTAATGTTTTACACATACAGACATGCTTTTGTTCTCAAAACAGAGGTGAGTCCATAGCAGAACAGATTTACATCCTCACAATGTTGTTGTAATACACACATAAGCACACACATACACAGTCTCAACTTGGCTTGCATCTGCTGCACAAAGCATGTTAGTGATGCTGACCCTGAGGGCAATGCCTTTACCAGACACCCCCTTTGCCCCCTCCACACTCCCACCCAACCCCTGAATCTTTCTTTCTGTGTCTCACTCTACTTCTGGTTATGACCAAATGCACTGCATTTTTATTGTTTCCAGTTCTTTCTTTCGAGTTGTTCTTTCATTGTTTTTTCAAACGAGTTTTATTTTAAACTGGAACATTCCTTCCAGTGCATTTGCCTGTGTTTGACTCTGGCCTCTTCGAGTCCTCAAAGTGATTGATGTTGGTGGACTGGGACGCACGCCACGGGAGTAGGGTAGGGGTGCTGGGGGGCACAAGCTTTCTTCCGTCACCTCCCTGAGCTGGATGCAGGGGGCAAGATAGGGGGCCAAAGGGCGGCCATCTTTTTCCCAAGCCTCTAGTTTGGTCTCTGGAGAGGTAGAGGGGGCCGGAGTGTGCGAGTGTGTGTGTAGGTGTGTGTGTGTGTGTGTGTGTGTGTGTGTGTGTGTATGAGACAGAGTCAGGATTTGATGGGATTTGCTGATGTTTGTTGCCAGAGACACACTCCTTTGCAGCCCTCACTTCATTCCTCCCAGTGCTAAACCGTTGACATAAACATTGCTGAGTGGAAAAAAATGACCGAGCTGTGACCTTCTTTTTTTTTTTTCTCATCTGTCTCCCAAACCCATGCAGATCACAGGTCTATATGTGTTTGAGCCACCTGGAGATACTGTTAGAGTCATTTTGTTCTTGATGATTGTATCATGTAGAGCTGCTGAGGTCTGTGTGATTCCAGCATACGTCGGTATGAGTTGCTGCTAACCTCAAAAGCTGTTAAGTAACCTCTGACACAGTCTCTACACAGTGAGCCGTTGCTTTGACTCATTTCTCCCAAACTGAAAACACAGTCTTATTTTAATTATTTGCAATTTCAGAAATGCTCATATTTAATTTGTACATAATTAAAAATGGAGGTCCAGACAATTTCAAGCTGTGTAAGTGATTGGCACTTCTTGGATTTCTACATCATCACAGATGACTACATGCTGTTCCATTTTAAAATTATGTTGTGTTCATTAGGAGAACATATATTTAACTTGCCCTGTAGGAAGCATCTCAGGTCCTCTCAATCAAATCAACTAAAGATTTGGTGAAATATGATGAAACAGAATGGCTTCACTTTTTCTGTAAGTATATTCATGGAATCAAATATTTAAATGCAAACTTCAATGTTCCTTTAATTTTCAGTGAAATGAGAGTGAAATAGAAAATCAACCATCTGAATCAACAATTTCTAAATATTTTACTGGCACAGAAGGTTCAAGATGTTAAATAAAAACAAAATCAGTTACATATTTAAGCAGGTAGGTCTTGATTTGTCAGCATTCCTATCTAGGAACAAAACTCAACCCAAAGTCTTTGATATATGGTGTGATATATTATATTTATCTTTTAAAGTGGGAAAGTTAGGATTTTACAGTGGAATGCACTGTTTTATTGTGAATGGATTGGGTGTTTTAAAATGAGATGTGGTTGTGTGAGAAAGACAGAGTACAGAGCAGATGTGAGGCGGGGATGTTGGATGTTAAAGGACCATCGCATGTTTGGCTCAGAGCCCAATGTCACACACACTGCTTCCTGACAACAGCCATGCCATGGTGATGTTTACACTAACCCAGCTCTACTTTTAACTATCCAACACTCACACACCACAGGACCTGTTGTAAACTTCCATTGTGGAAATTCGTTGTGTGTGTGTGTGCGCGCGCGTGTGTGTGTGTGTGTAAAAAAAAAAAAGACAGAGTGAGTGTGTGTTTCTGTGCAATCTCATTGAAATCCAGGCGCAGATATCACACACATATGCATGCACACTCCAGCAACTTCCTGCAGTGTACACTCCGAATGTTCATTCATTAAATTCACACCCTGCACTCTGGTGTGTATTGTATTACAGCATCCTTCCATTCAATAAAGCAGGCACACACACACACACACACACACACACACACACACACACACACACACACACACACACACACACACACACACACACAGATCCACTCCCAGGCACTCATGAGTTCACTGTACATTTAAACATGCACTCCCATTTAGTACAGGCAGACACAGCTGTGATCTGGCACTCAGGGACCATTGGCCTGTTTTATTTGATGTGATTTGACAGCTGGACAGTTGGAAGAGGAGGGGAATGGGGTGGAAAGCAAAAGAGAGTGGGTGGAATACAGTTTGAGGAGAGAGAACGGACAAGGAAAGGGATAAGTCACAGGACTGGGACTGCGATGGTGGGAGGAGAGGAGACGAGGGGAGGAGGAGCTGAGATGTGGAGCCTTGGGTGGGTGGGGGGCTTCGCCTCTGATGAGGGGCACGTCCTCACGGGTGCAGGCCCATTTTTTATTTCTAAAAGTAAACAGGCAGCCTGCGGGGGTCTGGAGGGTTATGGGAAAGGAGGAAACAGTGATGCTAATCAGGCCGCCACACACTTCCCCCTCCAACAATAAAACAAAACAAGAGGGGAAACACGGAAAAGCAACAGACAACTGTGGAGGAATGGGCTACGCAGCCGCTGTGCTCCTATATCTGAACTGCATGGTATGATGATAGAGCTGAGGCAAGAAGTGTTAGCCAATAAACAGAGGAAAGAGGTAATCTGTTACTAGTGCACTGTACATTTGTGGATTTTATTTTTAGAAGTCTGAACTTTGTGAGTGTGTTTCCACATTAGCCTTCAAAGAGAGGAGGTTTGAATGTGTGCTTTAATCAATTTACAATAGAGTCACTGTGGAATTTCATAACTCCAAGTACTGCTCTGGTGAAATCAAATCTCCAAGAATATTTTCTACTGCTTCTGCTTTGATAAGCCATCTATTTGAGTGTTTGTCTAAACAAGTACTCTTGACCTTAAGAAATGCATTTTCCCTCACCAACAACTCCTGGCTATGTATCCTTCTTGTAGAACGACTCCTTAATTTAGAATTTTGAAAATGTTCTGCCTTAAAGCATCAGCCACATACCCAATTTTTAAACTTCCTTTTCCCAGAGTTCTACAAGCTTTATTTCTAGGAAGTGTTAGTGTGGTAAGTTCCTCACAGTGACTAATTACAAACCACTTCAGCTGGAGAACATGCAGTTCTCCAAGACGTACAATCACTGACGGGTGATGATGCAACAGATGCCAGCTCATCAGGAAAGGTGGCGCTTTAATGAATCCCGAGTGAGACCTCCTATTGTTTTAATGTTTAAATCGTGAGCTTAGCAATATCCACAGACTGTTAACTACAATGAGTGTACAGCAGTTATGGTAAGAGTGAATACCTCTTACTGTGTCTCGTAATTTGCGATCATACCTGAGTCAAGTTCATCTTGTAGTACTTAAAGGTCAATTGTTGTCTCTAATTCTATATGATGAGCATTTATACAGCAGTTAACAAAAAAAAAACAGCATCCAGCAACTGCGTGTTTATAAATCAATAATTTTCTTTTCTAAGTGCAGCATTCCTTTTAGTGTCGCTACTTACTATAGCACACAACCTTCATTGATTCAATAAGAAATAAATTAAAACCACAGAGAGATATTTTCCCTTTTGCTGTGAGGACTGGCAGAGCTTCTTCTGAGACATTGATGCTAACAGAGAGAAGGGAGGGAGAGAGGGAGGGCAAGACGAGGAGAGGGAGGTCTGGGAGGCAAAGAGACTCGAAGGGGGGTGGGGATAATTGAATTATCTGCACAATGGAGTGATGGGGGGCACGTGGTGCCGCTAATGGAGGAAGAGATGTCCTTTTTAGCGAAGCTAATTGTTCAGAAAAGAGCTGAGCCTTTGTTCAGGGAGGCCCTGCTACTTTCAGTGCACTTACACGCACACAATTTAGTAAAGCGTGCGCTCACACACACACAAACACATGCTTTTAGAAGACACTTTGGAATGTGAGGCACAAAAAAGAGATGTACACAAGCACAGTTCACATACACGAGCACACACACATACACACATACAGGGATACATCACTCCTGGCCCACCTAACCCTCTGATCTCAGCAGGAGTGCATCCAGCCTGTGGCACCTTCAGACAGCATCCACCACAGATAGAGCTGAGACTGAGCCTCTAGACAGAAGCCACAAGGACCCCACTGTTTTACTGTTTGACTGTCTGCTCTCTCTCTTGCTCTTTATGTGTGTGTGTGTGTGTGTGTGTGTGTGTGTGTGTGTGTGTGTGCGTGTCCATCACCCATTTTTCTGTGTGTTTCAGTGACTGATTGATTACATGCTAAATGCTGTCCATTCACACAATTATTCTGTTCTATTCTATTCTATTCTATTCTATTCTATTCTATTCTATTCTATTCTATTCTATTCTATTCTATTCCCGTCAGGTCATAATCATTGTCTGAGATGCATTACTCTTTGACATTCCAACAGTTAAATCATCATTTCAGATGTGTTGTTTGGAAATGTGAATGAAAGTATAATGCTGAACTCTAAATACTTATAGCAACTAAAACTCTTTTGACTCACTGCGAAGGCGCCAACATCAAAGACAAATACCACTTGACAGCTGTATGGATTGCTCTAAATCAAATAACCTTTCAGTTAACTCTGTGAAAAGTAGCAGGTGCAACGGTTACATCTAAGGATTATAGGCAGCCAGACAGCACAGATGTGCCAGTGAGAGACAGACAGCAAGCAGCAGAGAGCGGCGAGGAGAGAAAAAGCTGTTATAGCTGGGGGAGCTACGCTGCAACACAAACGAGTGAAGCCTGCTAACTGTCAAAACCATGGAAACAGCATTTGCCAGGTGAAGTAAAGAGACACTGAAACCAAAACTTTTTTTGAACTGGGACATGTGGCCTTGTGTTACACATACTAGCTGGTTGTTTTATGAGTGTAAGACAATTAACAATCCCTCTCTCTAAAAAGGAAATGGCACAGTTTGTTTCAACAATACTTGTTTTTTTTTTGGTTCATATTGTGCAAAACTCTGACACAAACAGTTCCTACAGTTGATATTGAGATTTCTATGAAGATAAACTTACTGTTTAGTAGTTCACCACTGTGTTTTTATGCACACTATTTTATTCATGTCAATGTGCTGTTCATAGAAATATGTTTGTCTTCAGGGTCATTGTACACCAGACTGTCTGAGGACAATGGTCCGTGCCATGAGAAAAAGATCAGTAGTAGGAAGACAAATATATTCAGCTGCATCATAGCAACAGGACTCTAGTAATGATGCTTGTATAATCAACAATTTACTAGTTTACGTTTTAAGAAGTAAACTACGTTGTGGAAATTAAAAGAGAAAAATCTTTTAATAGCACTAAAAAAAAATATGTAAAAAAGTCAAGACAGTCAGAAGAAAACCCAAACTGAATAGTGCTGCAGAGACACCAGCCCAGATATTAGTCAGCAACACCATTAAACCTTAAATGGCTGCCCTTAGGCACAAAGGGACCCAGGCTGGCCTTTTAAGAACAGATACGAGGGAGTTCATTAACAGAAAACAAAGAGGTTCAGTCAGAGAGAGTGAGAGACTGACTGGCTGAGATGAAGCGAGAGCTACTGTTCCCCTTCCATTCGTCTACTCCATCACCCCCCTATACTTTGCCCCTTGTGATGCAGCTCCTCTCACCGCAGAACCCACCAGCACTCCTCCCAGATGAGGCTACTATCAGGCCAATGAAACCTGATCCAGGGCTGCTAATGGAGCCGGTGAAGTACCACCGGTTTAAAAATCCATGTGTGATCAATATCCCTGGCTCCCAAGCCTCCTTCTAGTCGATTATCCCATTTAGGCATACATGCGTACAGTATGTGCAGAAGTATCATACTCATGTGCATCATATGACTCACTCTAATTAGGTTGGGAATATGGAAAAGTCAGGCCGGTGCCTTAAAGAAAAACATTTACATTGTTCTATTAATGAACAAAAGGAGGAAAGCATTTGTGTTAACCTGGTTCCACACTACCCATTCAGTTTCATTCCTTTTGTTAAAAGGAATAGCATTGCAATCTGTTATTACTGTTTCTGTTGCCATGGGAGATGTTCCCTATAATGGCAACGATTTGTACAGTGTGGAGACTTACTGTGGCTAAAAAGCTCAATGTTTGTACAGTTTTTATTCTTTTTTCAGTGGGAGAACACATTTGTAATTCAATTTTCAGTAAGGCATGGCCATTGTTACTGATTGTAGGCGATAAGAAAGCACAAAAAACATAGGAAAAGAGAAGCAAAGCTAACTGAGAATTAGAACGGGCAGTTGGGCTTGTTCAAACTTGATTTACATTTGGTCTTCGTGACATGAGACCTAGTTTAATTGATTTTCGGAAGATAGCCTATCAGTAACCTACAATTTAACTATTTTTAAACACACACCTTATTAATATATAATTTGGGCCTTATGCTGCTCCTGTTTGCCACGACGTACCGTTTTACTCCCTGATACTGCAGTGTAACGAAAATAGACATGCTTGGATTTTATTGATCAGTACAAGGTGAACAGGAAATACTCTGAGGTGTTTATGAGGGTGAGTTACAAGTTATGAGGAAGCCTGAGCCTGCAGGATTCAAGGATGGAGACAGTTCAGACTGTCCTTTTAGCGCATAACTGCTATTTTGTAAATGACATCTGAACTGTTTCAATTTCTGAAGCTACCACCAAACTTAGAAAGTGACAGATGGCAGCTATACTGTGCTCCACTGCTGTGCTTTACGCTCTCCAGTTTGCCTGAAACGCTCATTTAGGAACTGTGAAATGTAATATTTGGGCACGAAAGGTGGAAAGATGGAGCTGTTGCATGAATTGTTCCTATAACATCTGATAGTAGCCATCTAAAACAGGGTTAAACTTAATTTTAGAGGCGGATCAGCAGCTCTCTAATCTCTGGAGTGTTTCCTCACTCCTGTAAAACACAAGTAATTTGCGGGAACAGGGGGACTACTAACTGATGACGTGAATGGGATACAAGTAGGTTCTCACAGAGACACGAGGGAAGTGATGGTGGGCTATTGTGTGATCCAATGTGTGTGTGTAGATGGGTGGGGTGGGGTGGTGGTGGTGGTGGTGGTGGGGGGAGAGATCGTAATTGAATTGTGAATCAACTGGCAAGTCGGCCCCCTAAACACCGCCCCCTTCGGCTGTCGTCGCCCTGCAATGCAACGCCCATATAGGCAGAGATACAGAGGAAGGAGTGAGTGTGTGAGTGAGTAAGAAAGAACGAGGAAAAGAGGGAGTGTGTGTGTGTATGTTCCGGAGAGGGAGAGAAGAGAAGTTAGGAGTCAAAGCTTTTTAGTATAACAGAGGAGATCTAGAAAGATTTTGTTTTTTAAAACCTTCCAGTTGAATTGATCGGGGCGTCAAAGGAAGAGAAGATTTTTTTTTCCGTCCCTTATATTGTGTTATTTGGGAGCTGTTAGAATAAAAAAAGAAAAAAAAAACAGAGAGAGGGACGCGGCATTATTAAATCACGCTGATCTGATGATCATGACGGCAGCTGTCGATATGAAACCGACGTTAATCATAAAGGCTGAAAAGATGGACGGTGAGTAATACCAACTCTTTTGACAGTTATGGCGAGACTAACCTTACTCCTGAATGTTGCCTTGTAACGCAAACCGGCTGGTGGCAAATCGCGTTAACAGCGATCACAGTGTCAATTCTCGGCAATTAGATGCGCTCAGAGGGACACAGCGTCCCGAACGCGTTTTCAAGACGCTGTTGTTGCTCAATACTGGACAACACGCAAACACTTGAGGAAAATGCAGTCACGCCGGAGGCTCTACAGTCATGCAATGGTGTGTACTGTACATGTTCTTGTTGTTATGGAATGAATCAGACTCTGAGCGGTGTGTGATTATCGTTTAACATGTGGTGTTGTGTTTGAAATGAGGTGCCAATGTTTAAAAAAAAAAAAAGAAAAAGAAAGAAAAAGTTGTTTCATCTCAGTTTTTATATTACCATTAAGTATGATGTTCTCTAGGCTAATCCTAACACAACTTGACAGCAAAAATTTTCAGAGGGTTTGTCTCCCTTGCATGTGTATTGATTTTGTCTATCCTCTAATGGTTAAGTTTTACATTTATACATGCATTTCTTAATTTTGACTGTCCCTACATGCTGTGTAGGTTTGTTGAACTCTCTCTTTCATCCTTCTTTGATCTCACTGGAGATCTATTACCATCTCCCCCCTCTCTCTCTCTCGCCCATGTAAGCGCCCATCTCTGACCCATATATTCCATGCCATGCTGGGGAGAGCCAAGGCATTCAGCCCAGCCGGCATGGGAGTCAGGCAGTGGTGCCTAATAATTCCCCCCTTCCCACCACCTCCACTGTCTCCTCTCCCTCTCCTTTCTTCTGTACCTCCCCCACCTCCTCCTCCTCCTCGGTGGCTGACACTGACTTTCTAGAGGGAAGGACAGGCAGGCTGAGGTGATGAATCTGCAGTCCTGAGGCTTGCCTCTCTAACTCTTGGCTTGCTCCAGGGGTAGTCCAGGGGTGCAGACAGGGAAGGCCACAACTGTGAGCTGTTTTTGTATTGGGAGGTTTAAACCTTTGCGCGGTTTCACTTCTCATTTTCATGCACAGCAATGTTACACATGGAGGCATGTTTGGATGATTTGCATTTGGCAGCTTTTTGCATAAACCAAATCCCCTGTGATTTTTGCAGCTCAGGTGGCATCGAGCCTGTTAGTGGAGCAGCAAGCAGCATTGATGCATCGTGGAAATCTGATACTAATTGCTAGTGTTGACCCACTAAGGGGCTGTGACTCACCACATTAGCCACCTTCTCTCTGCTGTCAATACCTGCAGAACATAGATTCATACACACACATCTCACAAACGCACAAAATGTGCTGACAGCTGCAGTAAAGTTGCCAAAGCGTAGCACTATCTTGCAAAACCGTTTCGCAATGCTTGCTTCTACTTACGCTCACTTGGGTGCGCTCGGGTCAAGCTGAGGCTGCCAAGGAGCAGTTCACAACTTCACACAAACACATCTTTTTTCCCGCTCTCTTCTACACACACACAAACACACGCTGCTCTGTTTACTCCTTGGTATTACCATGCTTACAAGATAAATGATGTACTATCAATGTCCAAGGCTGCTCCTAATCCTAAAAAGACATAACAGAGTTACAGGCATGTGAAGTGCTATGAAAGGCTCTTTGCTTACAACTTACTGAGAGAGATAAGCTCTCCATTCAAAAGCCAGAATGCATTTTGTTGATTTGTCAGACAAGGGCTAACTGGGCTGCTACTGGGAGATGCAGCTCTCCCACTGGACATGGCTGCTCAACGTTTCACAAGCAGTCACAGAGCTGTGGCACTGTGAGAAGTACAGCTGTCTTTTTTTCTTTATCCCCAAACACCTGCAACCACACACTGTACATACATGCATGCCCCACTGACAGGCTTAAGTGGTTTCCAGCCCACCTTACTATATTGTTTGTTTTCTTTTGCGACGGAAGTGTAGCCAGTGTCAGCTTACCCAGGGCCTGTCCTCACTCTCCAGCAGAGGTAATTCCTTTAAAAGCGCTCACACACTGCCAGGGTCAGAGGTACACCCAAACAAAGTTTCTAATGTTCCACCAAGCTGTTATTCCTCTGTTCGGCCTTACAGTAGTCAATTCCTGGCACAGCACTTCATTGTAACCCAGACTGGTAGCTTATTATTGAAAGCATTATGTAGCCATAACAACACTCGGCTCTACAGAGACAAGTTTTAAAGATATGAAGAAACAGCTTCACGGGAAGTGTTACAACACATTCAAGCAATGTTTACTGTAATATGGCTGTCCAATTATAGATTTAATGCTCAACAGAGTTGTCAATTATTTACAATACAAGTCTATGTTAGACTTGAATGAGTTGACCCTCTTTTACTTCTCTGTTTCGTCAGGCCTGAAGGTCGGGGTTCAGTGACTGACAGGAATGTTTGTGAGCATGCCCTGCTGGGTGGCATGCATGGAAGCATAGAAGAAGCTTGAGGGGAGGCTCACTTTTATCTGATTAAAACGCTGCAGTTTGTTGTAACTGGCAGTTCTGATGCTTCTGCAGAGAGGCCTTATATGGCATCTTGTTCCACGCCTGCCTGCCTGCCTGCCACATACAGTACACGCACACACAAGCATGTACAGGTCATGCCAGATGAATGACTCGTAGGAGGACTTCACTGACTTTCTTTTTAATGGTTTCTCCCATGTTGGTACAGCGTGGAGAGGGGCAGCTTGTGTCAGAACACACCAGGTTACATAAGCTTCAGGTTTATGCTTTGGTGTGTTTGTGTCAGCACGACTTCAGTAACACAGTGTAATATATGCCAGTGTTTGAGTGTGAGTGGCTGGTTGGCAGCTGTGCAAACACTGTTTGGGTGATCTGGGCTTCTCTTGATGTGGTCTGTCAATGAATCGGGCCAAATGAAGCAAACAGGTCAGTTTTTCATCTAATGTATGCTGTGTCAAACTAAGGACGATCTGGTCTGCCAGATCAAAACTTGATTAGTCAGTCCAGTGTTTAGTGCATCACCCATATGACATGTAATGTTTGAACAGGCCATGTCTGTGCCTAGAGGGCAACAGATACCAGCTTCATCAATGGGCCACCCTATGCCGGTCAGAACTGTCAACAGATTGGGTGGATACCAAAAGAAGTGAGTGTTTGTGAATTTCCACAATGACCCTGTCTATTCTTTCTTTCCCATACTGCTCAGTGATGCCACTGTGTTGCATCAAATGGGTTATCCCCCCCATTCAGTCTGCATTTCATTCATTGCCATTTCATTCAGCCTATCATCTGCTGCGTTGCCCATATAAAACCATTATACTGCGTGGGTCCTTTCTTGACGCTTCCCTGATGACTACACGCCTTAATCTTTGCTTATAAAGCTTAGTCATAAAGTAAGGCGTGTTAGCACCAGATACACGCTCTGCTAAATAATAAGCATATGGTGAGAGAGGGGTTGGAGCTGAGGGAGGTTGAGAACCCGCCAAGGTGCGTCCAATATGATGGCAGTAAATAGTTGATCAGAACGGTTAGTGAGCCTCTCTTAGCCGCTGATCTTCTACAGCTTCTTGTATTATTCACATTCCACAAAAAGTCAACTACCAAAACAAAGCAAAACATGCCCATTGGCTGGGGGAATAGAGGATTAACAAGAAGCATTTTTTTTTTCTAACAGGCAACTCTTTTCAATCATTCACCCGCCCACTCACACAATTCCTCTCCAGTGTTTTTCACCCCCCCTCCTTCCCCTTTCTTCTTCTGTTCCATGTCTTTCTGTTGGCCACATGAGTTTCTCTCACGACACCTTGATGTGGTCTATAGTGAGTTCCTGGTGAGTGCACTTTGTCCCATCCCCAGTCATTCCTAGCTCGTAATCCCTGAGTCATGGTGCTAGACGCCTGCTGCAACACACGCCACTGGCTATCCGACTGTGCGTCTGTTTGACTGGCTTACTGGTTTCTGCCACCACAGGCCTCTGCCCTCCCTACATTACCAGTCTGACTGTGAACCCCTAACTGGCTTGACTCTGCCCTAAAATGGCTCTGCAACTGCCCACGCATCTCAACATTGCTTTGAGTGCTTTGTAACTTTTTTGTCCTCTGTTTCTGTTTTATGGTACCACATTTAGGAGCTGTGTTTCCTATAATGAAATGGAAACTGGGCTAGTTTAGAAACACGCCTGCTTTGGGATCAGTTCACTGTCCTGAAAGGCAGGGGGGTTCGTTTCACCGCGGATGTTCAGCTGTTCACAGCGAGGCCGTGCCACTCATTTTGTTCAGTGTATGTTCCAGATTTTCTTCCCTTATTTTCTCTTTTGTCTCTGTTCACTGCACACCACCTGTTTTTGGAGTAAGCATACGTTGCGTGCTGCTTTTGTCATCAGGTGAACAAATGGGGCACAGCTACACACTATATGTGTACCAGATCTACAGCATCAGAGCTGTATTGATTGACTGGCCTGCTAAAGCAAAGAAATGATAAAGAAGGGCGTGTTTGTGTGGATGGCGGGCTCTGCGTAGGTGTGACTCTGTGGTACTCAGGATGAGCTGGGAGGCATATTTGCCAAAGTAGAATAGGAATCAGGGTAACTTTCAGCTTCCATTGAAGCTTCCATTGAACTTTCAGCTTCCATTGAAGCAAAAGTGTAACATAGCTGTCTGACCTCTGCAATTATGTTTTACATATTAAAACAAGTTGCCTGTTCTGACTACACCTGCTAAAGGCCCACACACTGTATCCAGAAAACAATGCGTTTACTGTGACAATATTCTGTTACAGAAACACCATTGAGGAAAAGTATCATTTTGCTTGACATAAATGTTGAACAGAGGCATGTTTTTTTTTTTCTCCCCCAAAACTAGCATTTGTTTTATGCATGGTTACAAGGTAACCGAGGACAAATGTTGAGTCACTGAGTAGGAATTTTACAAGATACGGTCATTGCTTTCATCATGACCAGTCACATTTTCAAATGAAGCTGCACGATATCCCCTGAAGTCCAGTCATTCTTAGATAGAATGAGTCACAGCCTGTCTGTGCGTGGTTAAGTGGGTGTGTGTGTGCCTGTGTGTGTGTGTGTGTGCCTGTGTGTGTGTGTGTGTGTGTGTGTGTGTGTGTGTGTCTAAGAAAGAGAACTAAAGAGAGGGAGATAAAGACGACATGTTTGCATGAGTTTACACAACGGCAGATTTACTCTCATGTCTCGGAAATCACTTCATCTTTTATTGCAAAACACTAAGGTGTAACTTTCCAGTTATCAAATCATGGTTTATATCTTTTAATCAGCACAGCCAGCCAAACCTGAGGTGTTTCACGTCATCATGAAAAACAGACATATCTGAATAAGATAAAAGATGGAGCCAGATGTTTGATGTTTTATACTCCTATTAGCCATGGAGCCTAGCTTAAAATAGAGGGGTAATTCATCATCCTGAGCTGAAACCATTTTGCCACTTAGACCACAAGTAATTTTTGGTCACATTAGAGGAAAACAAGAAAGCTGTGAGAAGCACATTAGTGATTGTAAAACTGAGGTGGAATGTGAGGCACGCAACATGAAAACACTGCGGTCTAGGGAGAATTTATTTATCAAGTATCCATCTGTCGCCCATAGCTTGCCTTCAAACAAGCAACAATCTCTTCTATATGTATGAGGTATAATTAGACCCAGCCATTACAAGGCTTACATGTGTACATGTTGCTCCAAAGAATGGCAGTGTAGCAAACAGTCCCATCGATGTGTGTGAATGTGTGGCTGTATACTTTTCCACATAATTCACACTTATATCAGAAACCTGATTGTGGAATGTATCAGTTTGGACTAAAAATGGGGCAGGCACAATGTTTTGCGGAAAAAATGCAACGCAGAGAGTAAACTGTTTGTCAGATATGTCGTGTGTTTGGTTTAACGCCTAAACAGTTCCCCCAGAGCATCCCATGTCTGTTTATAACAGGGATGGAGCCTGGGAGGGCAGCTAGCCTGGATACGGCTACAACCACCTGCACTCTCCAATTCAGTGCTCGCCTGTCACTTCCGTTTTTCTTGCCACTATGCTGGGATTGATGGATGAAACAAGACACTTGGATCCTTTTGGACAAAGTATTGCTTTCATTTTAAATATTGAACATCTTTGCAACCATCCTTCATATTGTGTGGGATTTGTCAGATCTCTACTTTCAGTGCAGTATTTTAGTTCATACTGGGTTTGAACTTTTCCCAACACATTGTGTCCTCAAAGTAATAGAGAACTTAAAAGTTGTGCAATAAACTGTTGTGAGAAGTACATTGCTGTTGCTCAATCTTTCATACTTGAGGCATATCTAAAAATTAGGCCTTTTTGCACTGTTTAAGATCACAGAGCATCAAAGCTTGTAGGCAGTTAAATGAGCAACAAGGAGCCAAATCTGCTGAACACGACTTGCCTCCATTTCTCTTGTTCTTCTCCATAGGAAAGAATTCTCATCAAGCTTTTAGCGAAAACATGTTCACCGTCTGTTGCTGATGGCGCGGATCATTTCAAACTCAACGTCATATCAAGCGCTGAGACTTTGGCATAAACAGTAGAGTTAATGCACTTTCACATCATAAGCTAATATGATTTCAGAGATGGAGAGAGTGGAGGAAAGAAAGACAGAAAGGCAGCCATGGGGTATTAGTCTGACTGATTGTCTGCTTCGGTAGCCAGTGTGTCTGTGGTGGTGATGATCCTGGGCAACTCCACTTTCATGGCCAAAGACAGATGTCAGCAGTAGTGGCTTCGGCCCATACAGCTGCCTTACACCACCACAGGCTTGTGTTTCAGGAGGGCAGCCAGAAGCCAGTGGTGAAGATCTAAGAATAAAACTTGTACTTCAGCACTGTTGCCTGTGTTGGTGGGATTGTCCCGGTTTGTGCACTGGATCACTTTAGCTTAACATTGTCCTCCATTGGAGCATGCTTAGGTCTTGGTCTGGCTTCATCGCCTTTGCCTACACTTCTGTTCCTGGTCCTTTGCATTAAGATAGAAATCTAAATAGGGTGGCTGACTGAACAAGCAGCCCCTCTTAAAACCAGACTGCCACCCTGTCCACTGCCTCGTGCTCCGCTGCAGCCCTCAGTCACCACTTTATCACCCTGTGGCACTGAATGGACCCCCTTCATACTGGTCGGGTTTATGACCCTGCGTTCCCAGACCAGGGGTCTAGATATGGATCTCCATCAAAGGCCCTCTCTGATACTACTGTCACCTCTGGTCTGCTGTGGGCAGACTGTTCTGCCTTAAAGAAACGATTATGAGGCTTTGGCTGGTAACCAAGACCTGCTGTTTTTTTTCTGTGCACCTTCTCATGACCCTACCTGTGTGCATGTATGGATATTCAGGAAGGCCTTAGTGGTGGCTATGAAGTGTTGACCGTCACCTGAACCCACAACTCACCTCGCTTCCGTCAGGAAGTGGCAACTTAGCCACAGGAAATTGACTCTTTCACATATTCGTAAAAAGTGCACCATACACTATGTCACAGAATGGCACAGAGTGGGAGATATGAATTGCTAAGTACTTCGATGCTGGTATAAATACATTACTGTTTTTTTTTTTAATTAAGTGTTTTACTTCTTAGAAACCCAGCCGTAAATAGCCTTTTTAGACACTGTCCTCATTTTTGTCACAGTCCACTCTCTTTTTCCACACACTCCCACTCATGAACTCTATAGAGCTATTTATAGCTCAATCACATGATAGAAAACATATTGTCCCTTATTTGTTGGGTCTGGTTGCCTGCTCAGCTTGTATCATTGCATCATTCTGAGTGGAGGCAGCAGTCCAAGCTTTATGAATGAACTGACTCTCCGCCAGAGGCTTGGAGATGGCACTGATCCCACTGTGATGTCACTCCAGAGACAAGGAGAAGAGAGGGAGCTTTATGAAGCCTCCCATTCATTTATTTGTCTGTGTCTTTCTTTGTGCCCACCCCTGCTTCTCTTGTCCTGTGATGGGCTCATATTACCGGCTAGTGACTCACCCCCCACTTTCAACTCAATCACCCCTCACCCACCCAAGATGCTCCCTTTGCTACCTTCCTCAGCCCCGTCCTGCCCTGCCCAGCCGTGCCTGTTCCAGCCCAATAGACTTTGGCCCCAGCCGCAAAAATCCCAATTTCACACCCACGCTCTGGTGCGCAGGCGAGGACGGCTGCTAATTTAGTTCATGTGTGTGTGTTTATATGCGTGTCAGTTTAACAGCCTAAGGTGCCAAACAGAGACTACATCTAAGGTTTGGGTAGGGACTTAGTCACGAGGGCAGGACAGTAAAGGTGCACAGCCTGTCTGTGACAGTCCTTGGGGGCAAATATTGTCGTTGCACTCAGCAGCTTTTCCATTACTCATATCATTGCAAGGCGGGGAGTGGCTGATCGATACCTTTTACTGTAAATCCAGACTAAACATTGTTCTCATTTCATCAGTGATTCTCAGAATAGATGGACTTATTATTCAATCTACATCATTAAGAGAAATTGGTTTCATGTCTTTTCTTTTTAGTGCAGATGCTCTTTTTTTAGTCTGAGTCTTGTTATTGAAATGTGAATGCCATAATGTTGTGTTTGATTTACACCCACTCCCACATTTTGTGAGCTAAGTGGATGGGACTCATTTTGCGGACAGACCCATACCGTCTAATGTGGAAAGTGATGACTTGTGGATGCTCTAACTCTCAGTACATACTGACCATTCTGTGTCTAATGGGACTCGCAGGCATTGAAATCGTATCAGGACTTCATCATTTACTAGAGATTGTCTAGATCCAGGCTCGCCTCTCTCGCTAATGGATGCACATTGTACATTAGCACTGCCGCAGATAACTTTCATATGGATCATTCACCATGGAGACTGCTCTATTATCACTTCACTTTTATGTCTAGTGTTTGCCTTTCAGCGTTTCAGTGCCCTTTGCTTCATGTTTTTAAGTTTTCAAATCAGAAAACATCATATATATAGACACACAGCATATTTCATGAGCAAAGTAATATATTTAGTTGACATGCATTTGCACCTAACAGTTCAAACTTAGAAGAGAGTTGTTGCACTTTCAATTGCTGCAAGATAGTAAACAAAAATCCCACTTCAAACTCATTTTAAGTAGGAGAAACAAGTAATTCAAATAGAATACAAAAGAATTTACACAAATTGCAGTTCACATTTTAATTTGCTCTGTAATCATGGTCCACATATTTTTCTCCTTAGAATGCTCTAATGTTAGTTCTCATGCGTTATGGTGTTGAGTGTCTTTGATGCAGGATTTAGTGCTAAAGTGGGTTGAAGTTTGTGTGGGCAAGTACACGGGTTGATAAAAGCGATGGGGAGGGAGGGGCGTAAACGGTTCGAAAGTGCAGACAAACTCCACTCGATCCAGTTTAAATAAACTGCCACATTTTGCTTTTGCCTTCACATCAAAGCGCAGACTGTCTGAGCCCCAGTCCCATCTCAGTTTGCAGCCATTTGCAACATGCACGTTTTTGCACCAGCAACAGTACTTAAAAGAAAAATGAGCTTGGTAGAAGCCTCGGCAACCTTGCTGTCAGGGGCAACTTTACACAAAGACATCTTGCTCAGGTCGTATTTTTATTGTGAAAGTGCATGGCTTATTTTGATGTGCCAAATGAGTTTAACGGAGGTCTTATGTGAGACTGTAAAACAATGTTTATCTCAGCTCTTCAACCTTGCTTTTAGTTCTGAATGGAATGGTTAACTTTCTGTTTGTTCACCAGTGCAACGAAGAGCAATACAATATTACTGGCCTAATTGAATCACATGAAGAACCAAAAAGCTCCTGTCTGACTCGAATCTGTTGTGAGGTTTCTTTCTTTAGAGAGAAAAAAAGAGGGAAAAAGACCCAAAGACAGGAAAAAAAAAAGAAGAAACTGGGAGACCTAATTTTACAAACAGCCAGACAGACATTGGTTGCATGGGCGAAGGAGGGACAGCTGCTGTGCATTCCAGACGAGGTCGAGACGTCAGCGAGTGGTGAAAACAAGCATGAACTGTATGTTGCCCCAGTGCACTGCTGGCAGATTAAACCGCCAGCCTTCGGAGATGCCAGCACATCTGGGTTCGCCGAATAGTAGTGCTGTGACTGGAGTGACACAACTTTTCCTTATAGCTAATTTGACTTCAGCCTAAGCCTTCTGTGATCTGATTATTAACAATTTTAACTGGTGTGCAATGGAGAGAGTCAAGAAAGATATACTAAAGAGATAGACATGCCGCAAAAGTTGTGGCCTTCATTCTGTGTGCATGATAACCTCCTAACACCGCTGTTGTGGTGTCTAAGTTTTGACTTATACACGTTACCTCCCCAGAATTGATCAAGCAAGATAATGAAATTATGTCAGACTGCACACAAGCAGATTATGATCGATGTCGTCCTTTGTTGTGTAAATGAGTGTGGGCACATGTCAGTTAATTGTACGTCTTTGAGGGCCTTTTCTTGTCTGTTTACAAGTCATTTGTTGAGTCTTGGGTTTTTGCAGTCTATTCCAGTGTTAAAGGCCTGGGGGTCTTTTCCCTACTCCCCTCATCATCTCCCCTGCTTTGTCTCTGTATCCCACACTCTGCAGCCTGGTCAATCTAATTAGAAGAGTGCGAGTCATCAGGCACTGTTTAAAGCCATCAAAGGCAGCTCTGTTCCCCACTGGGTGCCCACTGGCTGTGAGACGGCAACAGTAACCCTAGTGTATGATAGAAACCCTCGAGACAGCCCACCCCCAACTCCCCTAGCCACCCGCCAGCAGCGACAGTGACATCACCTCATCCCTTGACCTTTGACCTGTCAGAATGTTTGACCCCATGCTTGGTCTTCTGACAGTAGGCCCACTGTGTCGGGGCAACATGGTAGGGGGGCTAGCAGGGGTCATCGTGTCATTAATGGGCACCAGGCGCTGCTCTCCCACCCAGGATGTGCAGGGAGAAGAGAGGGTAGTGTTTGAATTGTTGGTAAATAAACTCACCTGCCTGTTTTAATGTGAGATTTGTCAAAGAATCCTGTCAGTACCAGAAACTATAGACAGCTGTAGAAATGAAAATGTTTAAAAACCACCTGCACAACACTATTTTAATTTAAAGACTGCTAAAAAAAAAAACAAAACAGTGAATTACCTGCTATTCCACCAAAGTCTGCATATGTGCATTTCATTCAAAACTGATGTGCATATATGCAGTGTTATGTCAAATTTTAAATAGATCAGATCCAAAGCTGTGACAGTTCTTATTTAAATAGATTGGATCTGATATGGAGACAGGGTCTGTCTAGACAGAATGTAATTGTTGAACCCTGTTGTTGATCACGGTAGATATAACTGTGTTGATTTAGTTTGTGTATGTGCAGATGCATGTGTGTATTTGTGTGAATATCTAACTGAACCACATTCACAAGACATTGTTTCCCACCCCCTCACTGTCTTAACTCAATTTTCCATTCAGTAAGCGGTAGCGACATAAGAGATAATACAGGATGCATTGCTGTAGCTTGAGTTGTCAATAAAAATGTAAGCAACTATATACTTTGAGCATATTTGCAATTCTCAAACCTCCAATGAAACAGATTAGACAAATAATATTGTAACTAATATTCTTTGTAATTTTTGATTGACAGATCCGGAGTGTGGAGATGTTCCCCTGCTAACTCCTGGAAGTAAAGAGATGATGTCTCAGGCTCTGAAGGCCACCTTCAGTGGCTTTACAAAAGAACAGCAGCGACTGGGTATTCCCAAAGGTAAGAACTGCTCATATTCTAATTTGTTCCTGTTAACATTTTCATTCTGAAAATCAAATCTCATCAGTGAAAGCATGAGCCATCAAAACTGCTTCAGTGTGTCACATGTCAGGTCCTTTCACATTACTTTAAAGCATGAAGTGAAGGCATCTCCTTGCAAGATTGACTGAAAAGCAGGAGACACCCAGTCATTCCAGAAATTGCCTTACATTATATACTGTACATTTCAATCTGGGCAGACTGACTGACTGCAGCATCAAGAGAATCTAGACATAGAGACAGACAGTGAAATAATGAGTTAGTATTGTCAACTAAAACAACCACAGAGCTGCTTCATGCTGTTTGCAAACAGCAGGACTTTTGGTGTTTCTATGTAATCGTACTATATCTGCAAACTATGGTTTTGGCTTTTCATTACCGCTGCTGTTCATATTCACTGCTTCCTTCATTGTTGATTGTTGAGTGACAGTTGGTGCTGCAGTTCAGGATGTTAAAACTAGAAAGGTGAATACTCAATCTCAACTGTTATCATGAAAGTTTGAATAAATATGTGTAGGATATACGCCTCATTATTTAACAGTAAATGTAACAATCATCAATTGTATATCTTTTTAGACCCCAGACAATGGACAGAAAACCATGTGGCTGAGTGGCTAACGTGGACAGTGAATGAGTTCAGTCTGAAAAACGTTGACTTTGACAAATTTGGCATGAACGGAGCCAGCCTGTGTGCAATGGGGAAGGAGCGCTTCTTGGACTTAGCACCTGACTTTGTGGGTGACATCCTTTGGGAACATTTAGAAATGCTTCAGAAAGGTAAGGCCACAGAAATCTGAAGACAAATTAACATGTATATTTTCTAATTCTAAGACTAATTAAAAGACTAAAGGTGATGGGATGATTTATTTTTTTAAACCTCAGTCATTTGCAGTGAGAGAAACTCTCACCACAGAAGCTTATATCACTGTTTACTCCAATTTAGGACTCTGTTGGCATTTGCTTTTGAAACAGGAGCCAAACAGGAAGATACAATTTAGCTCAGGTCATTAATTTTTGATAATGCTGAATGCAGTTACATGATACATGAAATCAATGACGAGGTCACTGACTCTATCTATTTTTCATGAAGAGGATACAAAGCATTACCCCATCAATGGACTGACCTCCAACTTCCAGGAATCCCGCTATACCTCAGACTATTTTGTCAGTAAGTACTCATCACAGTCCTTGTCAGTCACTCTGTCTAATAGCATAAGGCACATGCTTAAGATGTGAATGGAAATACTGAAGGAAGGAGTGGTTCAGTGTTGTGAATTAACCCTCTGAATGAATGTGCAATATTTTTTCCACATGCCCGCAGGTGTTACTAATACTGAAAAAAAAAAAAAATTGTGACTCAACATACCGTAGATGCTTTACTACTTACACTCTAATTTGTTCCCATACTTGTCTCCTATCTGCTCTGTGTAAAGACAGTATGTAGTTGAGTTGAGAAGTATCAGAATCATTGTCATATGACTGCTGGTCACAGAGAATCCCTCATGACTTCACAGTTTCGCTGAGGAGAGTAGATGTTTTAGTTTTTTTCAGGGTCTTGTAAGAGCAATTTTTAAATTGAGACATATTATATTATTACATTATGTTAAGCTTAGATTTGGTTATTTTTACCAACAGAACCCACAGATCAGTTATTGAAGGACTGTTGGAAAGTTAATAACCTGATAATTATTTCCATTGAAACAGTTGCTAGCTTTGAAAAATGGCGCAATTGTGGCATTTTTTTAAAAAGACATCATGCCTTTCAAATCCCCCTGTGGATTTTGGGGTTCAGAAGTTTGACATATTTGGATGCACTGTTAGAAAATGGATGAGATTGTTTTTAGTTATGCACTTAGTTTTGGAATATTGACCCCTTGTGTATCTTTGCTACTATAGATAGCATACTGACAAGAGACCTTAGAAAAATAAAATGGTATCACAGTAAGGTTTACTGATGTTAGGTCTAATCAGTATTCTTTCTTAAAATCTACAAGATTCATTTTATACACTCAAGGCTGTATTTTATTATGGACTATTCACACACTAGATATTCACACAGCATTTGGGCAGCAGTTCAGCACAAGAGGGATAATGACTCCGCTCTTCTAAGATTGATCTGCCTCCTCTGTTTTGCTCTTTGCTTTCCTTCTCTGCTTTCTATCTACACTCATTTCCCTTTGTGTCTCCAGGCTATGGTGTTGAGCATGCTCAGTGTGTCCCTCCTTCTGAATACTCAGAGCCTGGCTTCATCACGGAGTCCTACCAGACACTTCATCCCATCAGCTCGGAGGAATTGCTGACACTCAAGTATGAGAGTGAATACCCTGCTGTCATTCTACGGGACACAGCCCTCAACTCCATGCAGGGGGACTATTTTACTGTCAAGCAGGAGGTGGTATCCCCTGACAACATGTGTGTGGGACGCCTCAGCAGAGGTGAGGGGGTCATACACTACATTTATAGGAATATAGCTGAGATTTCAGAAAATCTTGAGAATATACGACTAGCCTGGACATGCATTGCAGTGAAAAATATGCTGCATTAATATTGTTCTCATCAGATTGCTTGGATAGACAACTTCTACGTGTGCTTCGAAATTTGCATGCATGCGCTTGTGTGAGTGCACGTAAATGTTACAGGTTTCTGTGGGTGTTTGTCTGCGTGTGATTGTGCTGAAGCTACCAGAATCTTGTCATGCCACATCAGTGTGCATGTATTAGAAGAGAAGAAAAGCAGGCCCTCTGGTTGGTTTGTGGTTCAAGCAAACCTGCCTCACACACTCTAGACTGGGTTGGGAAAAAAAGAAAACTCTATTGTTTTTGTCAGAGTGATACACGAACCAAAGCCACAATGTGTTCTCTTCTTGCCGCCCGTCCTTTATGTAAAACAGTTGAAGTGGTGTAACCTTCAAGAAAGTTTTTTTTTTTTCTTGTTTATGTTGGCCTCTTTTCCTCGACTCAACCTTAACATTCTGGGTAAGGAGATAGAGGTGTCATCCTCAGCTAGCAAGCGTGGGGTTTTCTCATGAAACTGTTTGCTTTTCTGAATGCACAGGCTTGTTTTCTCTCCCAGTGATAGTTTACAGAGGAATTAGCAGCATGGTTTACATTTAGAGCCATAAAGCTAGGATTTTCTTCTCGCAAATCCACAGCTGTATAAATGAATAGCATGTGCCATGTACACTATACAAGCCTCCTTCCACTGCTGCTTTAAGCATTTGCCTGCAAGGTTTGAAGTCCAATCCCCATGCATCACACATACCAGGCTTTTTGAGCATTGTGTTGTGCTCCCCCAACGTGGGAAAGTATTTTGTAGCACAACTGATAACTGACATGTGGCTTCAATTTTAGCAGTTGAAGAATTCAGCATCAGTAGAAGGCACTGCATTATCTGTCATTTGTTAATTACTTAGCATTGAAAGATTCCTCTTATCTTTCCCAAGGCCAAAAATAGCAAGACAATTTGTGCGATTGTCTTCCATTTAAAATCAAATCCAAATGGTGCTTGTGAAAGTGAAATGCAGAGATGTGGCACAGTTCAGAACAATATAGCTTGGTGAGAAGCACCGTAGTTTACTGCTGAGGTGCCGTGGTTACTTTCATATGTCTTTGTAACATGCTTCAGAAAACTTTTAACAACTAAAAAACTGCTACATGTCCATTTTTGTCATTTCTCAAATTAGGCTTCAATAAAGAGTTTGTTAATGTTTTTAAGAAAGTGACTCTTCTCTAACGGCACTTTTTTTTGTCTTTCTTGCCATTTTGTTTCTCGTCCTTCCTTCAACAGGTAAGCTTGGAGGCCAGGACTCCTTTGAGAGCATCGAGAGCTTTGAGAGCTGTGACCGATTGACCCAGTCGTGGAGCAGCCAGTCTTCATTCAGCAGCCTGCAGCGGGTACCGTCATATGACAGCTTTGACTCAGAAGACTACCCCACTGCCTTGCATGGCCACAAGCCCAAGGGCACTTTCAAAGACTATGTGAGGGAGCGCTCAGACCTCAGCAAGGATAAACCTGTCATCCCTGCAGCGGCACTGGCAGGATACACAGGTAAGATCTCTAGACGTCATACTGTTTTGTGCCGATTTTGTACAAGCCTACGTTGAAAAATGCTTCGGCATTTTGCAGACCATTCTCATGGCAGATATTTCTTACAAGCGCATACCAAAACATGGCAAGGGGTTCATTTAAAGAATAATGTTGGAGTATTATCATTTGTTGTAGTGTCTGCATGCTATCAGTAGACTTTAAGAAAAAGATTTATGAAAAGCAACCTCGATGATTCATTTACTTGTATAATTTATTTTTTATCTTTTTTCTATTGTCACTTAAATAAAGGCTAACATTCAGTGCACAGATGTAACACACTTGTTGAAGCTCTGCAAAAGCCCCAGATGTGGGGCCGCCTTAATGCACCACTTTTAGACTGAAGAGAGAGAAAAAAGCCTTTTACCCAGGCAGCCCAACTTATGCACATCACAGGAAACAAAATAGATTTTGCTCATGTCTCCTTTTTTCTTCCTTTCTCTCTCTCTGTCTCTCTCTCTCGCTCTCTCACTCGCTCGCTCTCTTGTTCTGTCTTCACATCTCATCTACCTCGTTGTTATCTGCAGCCCGCATCTCAACCTATTTTTTCCAGGTCGTCCTAGCAACGCTGCTGAAACATAGAAATTATGCCTGCCCCTGCACATAACACCAGAGTAAAATTATCTCTTCATCTCACCAAGCATCTTCGTATTCATACATGCTCAAAAAGCTGGTGGATGTATGTTCTTCAAGTTCAATGAGATGTTGAGATATTTGCAAGCACCTCTGAAGTGAATGCACTATTTTAGCATCTGTCATGGTTTTTGGTTTTGAAAAGAAAAAAAATAACAAGTAAAAACTTCTGCAGTTTCTACTTTTAGCAGTTCACAGGGATGTGTATGTTAACACTGAGCAATAAATACTACTTGTAATTGTACTAAACTAACAGAAAGGATTTGAAAGTGATTTCGGCATTGTGTTAGCTGCCTATCACATTAAAGGAGGATACCTATCGAATTATATTTGGCACTTTAAAAATAAATATTAAACCTTTTTGGTCGTTATTAAATGGTTTAGTTGAAAATGTTTCAGTTTAAAATGAGATTGTAAGAACCGTTGAAGTGCCTCTTAGCAACAAAGTGTTTGGGACTTTTACAGTCTTGCTTAAATTATAGTCACAAGGCTGCAAGATTGCCAGCATTAGAAAAGGGGAAATCCAAGCTTTTTTTTTTTTTTTTTTTTGACATCACGAACAAACATACATCAGATCTCAACAGACTGCCTCAATGTTGGTATGCAAAAGTTAATTGGTCATCTGCATGGTTATTAGTTCAAAAGCCACCTACAGAACAATGAGTTGTTCATTTGTAATGATGGAATGGAAAGATGTCATAATGTATTTATAATCAAGTAATGAAGTCTAAGACAAAGCCCCTTTTGAAACATTAGAGCTGTACTTCTCCCTGCACCATGTTTAACCAAACCAGCAGACTAAAAATAAATGTATGCAAAGGATAATATATCACACAAACAGTTTTTAAACAAGCTATAGTTGGATATTTGGAAATATGCTCCTCCTGCACTGTTGCAAATGTGCGTTACGACATTCTGACTCCATTTACCGCTTTAGTTTTGACAGCTGACATTTATGCGTCAGTTTTTACAACATGACAGAGCTCCAAAGCCTGGCAACAGTTTTCAACTTAATGCATAGTAATGTGTTCTCACTGAGGAGAAAAGCCTTCCATTTGAGCTTTTACACAATGGAAAAGGGGAAAGATGAAAAAAATCACACCATAACTCCCCCAATTTTCCTGAAAGCAAAAAATATCCGGCAGCCTTTTCTTGTCCTTGCTATTTTAAAGAGTAGTGTAAAGAGAGAGTAGCCCTTCAGAGATGGAAGCATTTTTGTGTGTGCATGTCTGTGTGCGCGCATATGTGTGGGTGGACGAAGGAATGGAGATAGAAAAGAGAGACCTCAATCAAAAAGGAGGGGGAGAAAAAAAGGAATCAAACCTCAAATAAAGAAACGGGCTTTTGTACAATTCCAACAAGATTTTTATGGCAGCTTGACAGCTTGCTCTGCTCGGCTTCCTGTCCCAGTCACAGGGTGACAGGTGACACTTGTAGCGAGGACAGGGAGCCTGATAAGGCTGCAGAGAGATAAGTGAAGCTCCAGTTGTCATCTGCGTGGTTTCCTGTGACAATTCAGCATTTACACCTCTGTCTGCAGTAACATCAGGCAGTCTTACACCATGGTGAACTCTCAATCTTTATCATAATACTTTGCACCTCTCTTTCTCACAAATACAAAAAATACACAAACGGGCTTTATTTGCATTGCAACTAGATTTAGTGAAGTTCAAAAAATACAAAAAATTCTAACTCATTGTTTAAGTCATATAACATGTAAGAACAAAGCTTTTTTTTGTTGTCGCTCTATATGCTCAGCACTCATAGCACATCATTTGTTTGCCATGGATTAGATACTTAACAGTGCTAAGCGTGGGCCCTCACCCAACCCTCCCTTTTGCCACACTATGCTTTTCAATGAGGCCCATTGTGCACAAAGATTGTAACATATTTTTGGAAACTTAAAAAAAAGAATAAATTTAAAGGGGTTGCCTACATTCTGGCGTGAGAGCACAGGGGGCCTGGCATCACCCATAAGTGGGCTCTGCGTTACAGTAACAGACTTTTGGAATGCGAGCCGAAAGCTTTCTGTCTGAAAGAGACCCAGTGTTACAGAGGCGCTCATTTCCCAAACCTTGGAGTGGCTGTTGTCATGCATCTTCTTCAATCCTAGTCAGAGTAAAGAGGGCTCTGAGATGCCATTTCAAGTGTTCAGCCCACACATCTGTTTCCCTGAAAGCTTTTGTTTGTGTTGTATAAGGGTACATTTGGTTTTCTGAGGCACTCGAGAGAGGTGACTTTTTGCTGAGGCGGTGTGCTGCATAGGCAGGTGTGATTTCAACATGTGTGCCTTAAAAGTGAGTGGGTTCGTGCATATGCTGAAAAACCACACGATCAAAGTGTATTGCAGTGAATCTAGTTCAGAGACAAAACCAGCTTTTTTTTTTTTTTTGGATTGCCTTTGTTCTTCTCTCCCTCCTTTTTTCATGAGCTGTTTAATAACACTGAAATGAGATTTTAACAGGTTATTATATTACTCTTTATTCTTGAAAAATGCTTCACATTATAACATTACAGATGACTTAGCAACTGTGCTTTCTCCTTCTACAACACACACAGTCTGTATTCAAGTCCCATAGATGTGCTGCTGAACTCTGAAGGCAGCCCCTCTTATTTTAAAATAGTGATTTCACCAGTATGGAACTCATACAGACACAGACTCTAGATTCACATACTGCACAGGGCAACTGGCAGACAAGGGAATACATGATGAATGGGACTGTTGTATTTAGGAGGACATTTGGTTCCACTGCTGTACTTCAGTCTGACCCAGATTAGAAGGTTTACTTTGTCCCTCTTCAGACACAAGTGAATAATTGGCACGAATATTTAACACTTTCATATGTAGCACAAGTTCACAGTGTAGAGATACAGAACTCATTTTGACTTTGGATTCTTTTATTTCTTACAGAAGCAGTTCATTTCTCTTGCACTGCAGTGAATTAACAAATGGTGCATGGTTCTAAAATGTATAAGTTTGTAATCTAATTTACGTTTTCTGCAGGTATTCTGACTATTGATGCAGTCTATCATAATTTGTAATCAAATAGTTGAGGGTTTCAAACTAATAATAAAGTACTTTAAAACTTCCCTAAAACTGGATCTTTTTGTCCTGAATGCATGCTTACTTCAGTAGTTCCCCACTCCAGTCAACATCTGTACAATTAACAATGTGCCATCTATATGTGTAAATGAACACCTTCTCTCTCTATCTATCTGTGTCTCCCATCTGCTCTACAGGCAGTGGCCCCATCCAGCTGTGGCAGTTTCTTCTGGAGCTGCTGACCGACAAGTCTTGCCAGTCCTTCATCAGCTGGACAGGCGATGGCTGGGAGTTCAAGCTTTCTGACCCAGATGAGGTGAGAGGTTGTGACCTGCTGGTCACCGTCACACGGGCTGGGAGGTCCTAAGTTGTTAGCCAGATGAACAAGATGTCTTCTTTGTGAAAACAGTTGCATGTTTTGTTTAGCTCCATTCGTATTTTTAGAGGAGTATATTTGATATTTTATTGGAGCTTTTAAATTAACTTAAAATATAAATCAAAGTAGTGTTAGTTGTTTAGTGAATGCTGTTTCTTAGTTTTTAAATACTAATGCTGAATAACTTCCTCATGTCGTGACTGTCTACGGCTCGTCTTGACACGCTTGTGCCCTGTGCTGATTCAGGTTGCTCGGAGGTGGGGCAAAAGAAAAAACAAGCCCAAGATGAATTATGAGAAGCTGAGCCGTGGCCTACGTTACTACTATGACAAGAATATCATCCACAAGACATCTGGGAAACGCTACGTCTACCGCTTTGTCTGTGACTTGAAAAGCCTGCTGGGGTACACTCCTGAAGAGCTGCATGCAATGTTGGATGTAAAGCCTGATACGGACGAGTGAAAGCAGATATGAAAAAGGAACCCAAGACAAAAGTTAAGGAGCCACATGGACTGAGGCTCAAAAAGTGGTCTTAACTGTTTGATAGAGTTGGTAATCCATTTTTTGGGGGGACCAAAATGTTTTTAATGACTGTGGTCTTTGTCAACTTTGAGCTCCTGTCTCTCAGACCATATTTTAGAAAAGAAAGACAGAAGCCAAAAACCTGTATTCATATCCTGTTGCATTTGAGAAGTGTGTACGCGCACGTGTGCGTGTGTGTATGTGTGTGGATGGGCGTTTGTGTGATATATACTGGTATTATTTAGCAGCTCAAGGCAGAAGAAGCGCTATCGGGTAGAGTTCAGGTTCTGTTCTAAGTAGCAAAGTGGAGGAGGCAAGAGGACCAAGACACAAAGTGTGAGAGAGCTGAGAGAGGGAAAAGGGCAAAGTAAAATGATTCATTGTGTATTCAGGCTAAACACAGAGCAGGTGGAAAGTTCCCATTAAGAAAATGGTTGCCAAAATGTAAAAACCGAACTCTTTACATATTTGTTTACTTTGGCAAGGAAAGAGTTTTCAGCTAGGACCAAAAGAAAAAGTGTCATTCCTAATTTGTTGTTTAAGGAGCGAATGCTTGAGCCAGTATTATATAATTGATGGTGAGAAGACTCAGTGTAAACCTACCACAAAAATATTAGAAAGAGTATTTTTCTCGTGTTGTCGATGAAGGTATGACAGTGTAACCAAACATTAGATGCCAAGTTTAACTGTTGAGTTCTCAAAGGAGCCTTTAACTGAAATGTGCTGATGCGTTATCAGACAACACTATAGACACTGGCCCTGTGCTTTGTGAGGTGTGAGGACCTAGTGAGATTACTCATACCAAGAGTGTCTGAGAGACAACTGAAAGTAGCCGTTGCTTTTGAAACTGATGCTTTCACCTGTATGTACATGCTTGCCACCTTGTTAGAGACACGTATTGTGACTGAAACTTATGCATTTTTGCATATACCACCAGTATTAGCAAACTGTAGACAATCTATGTGGGGGAATTCAGGAGTCTTTGGTAAGAAGAGTCATTTAATGTACAGATTAGATGCATCATTTGTCAGTTCACTGCCCATGTTAGCGTTGCTTTAGAAGTGTTTGAATAGTCCTGTCTGTCCATACAATACAATCACAAGTTAATTAGCTGAGGGAGGGATTTTACACAATCCTAAGAATGTCATTTCTTTTGTTATGCAGTACATATTGTCCATAAAGAAGCAGCTGCAGTATAGATTGAAGGTACAGTGTAGACAAAAAAGGGACAGGCAAAATAAAATGTAGAGACCCTGTATGGGATAAATGAAGGTGACTGAAAGGAATCTGTGGATGATGCAGGTGAAGTTCGCTGTGAGGTCTGATAGAGAATGGTTGACAGAAATAATGCAGGTTGTCTTGCTTGAGACATAGAGGACTAGTGGCAGACATGTATTTCAATTTTAGGTTTTCGTGCTACTTATCTAATAATCAGCTCAGAATGAGTAACTCATGTATGATTCCACCTATTTGTGCAGTTTGCTCGGCACATGCATAACGATTCACTGGTTACATTAAAATTGGCAGCAGTATCCTCCCAACACTGGGAACAGTGGCTGTACACTGGCCTTATGGGAAATGCCAAAGTTGAATATTATCTTAGAATACAATGTTATTGTTTACAGTGGCTGAATGTTACCCATATGGATGAAAATAGCTTTTTGAGATGTCTATTTGTACAGATTGTATTTCATAATGCTTTATTGAGACCCAGATTACACAAATAAGCAAGAGACAAAGCAGGAATAATAACCAAAACCCATGTGAGGTCTTTGGCCACGGTGCTTCGGGTATCGTCCACAATGTTAGAAGACAGGGACCAGAAATCTCTCACGTGTTTGGAAAGTGTTGTCTTTTATCTTTTGTTAATATGTTGGAAAGCACACAGCTTTAGGACAAAGAGAAATGCCTTTGCTGATTTGGGTTTCCCACTGAGTGCAGACACAAGATGCTGTATACGTTCACAATGTCTGATTGGTAACAAGCTTGTCCACTTACAAACTTGTGTTCCATATCCATAGAGAATTGGATTTTAAACAGATCGTTCAGTAATAAGCTGCACTGTATTTTCATCACTTTGTGCATGGCAGTGTTTCAAAACACTGCTTTTTGTTTTGTTCAGGTTTTTTTTTTTTTTCCAATGTCAGTGTTTTGTGTTAAAGTGAGCTTTACAGATTTTTAAACATTATTGTAATGGAAAATGTTTTCTTTTTTCCCCCAGCATAAAGTCATAATGTTTGTATGGTCAGCTTCATAAGATTATTGTGCTAAAAGAAAACATTCTATTACCTAAAATGTTAATATTTTGGAAGTTATTTTGTCAGGAAAGTATACTGTTGTTAAATGTCAGAGACTACAATCTACTGCAGGTCTTATGTATTAATGAATCTTAGTCAGGCAAGTGTAAACACACCAATATTTTGTGGCATATGCATATCTCAGAATGGATTCAGAAGGAAAACCTTATTGTCTTGGATGTTGTTTTTTTTTGTATATTTTATAGTGTCTCTGTATTTTTGTTATGAGATCATTTTTATTGTATTTAGTTCACAAACATTTGAATATTTTTCAATAATTTATATTTTATAAAAGACAAGAGATGCAGACAGCTGGTGCTTTCATGGGAATTTAAAGGTAGCGCAGGACAAAATAATGTAGCGATTTTTTTGTTTTGTTTGTTTTTATTTTGTATTCTTTTTATATATATATATATATAAAATAGACCTGTCTGCTAGAGAAAAAAACAAGGCTGATGCTGGCCCATCAATGATTTCTGCTGGAAAGGTTTTATAAACTGTAGCTTCTATTTCTAAAATGTACTTAATGTACTTCAAAATGTTATAAAATATATGTGAAGAAAGATTTTATCACTGTGTGTGGTGTTTTGGTGGTGTGTTGGTTAATTATTACTGTTCAATCATGCTATATAACAACATATTAATACTATAATACGGATATACTACAGTACTACTATGTCACATAGAACCGTACCAAAAACATGGTTAACAATTTTGCTATACTATTTAAATATTTTAAGAGTAGTGAATGTTAAAGTTTTGTATAGCATCATTGTGTTATTTTATACCTCTTCTGCAGGAAATCGTGTGGTCTACGATGTAATGTTGACTCATCAAACTCAGTACTAAAGCTGTTTGATATGGCTCAACATCAAGAGTCATCAGAGACGTCCGCAGAACAGCTACTAACATGTTAAACCAATAAGCAACTCGGAACAGAAAGTTACTGGTTCAAGTAAAATTTTTGATTTATAAATAGATAATGCAGATGCACTGCAGTAATCGTCACCCAACTTAGTCAAACAAATCCATCCATTGTTCAGATCAGTATGGTTCTTCAAAGGGTGCCCATAGGTTCCCTTTGAAATAAAAGCGAGCCACGGGGAGTTCCAGTTTTAACAAGTGTGTCCCATGCGCACTGATGAGGTGACGTAAAAACGGAACCAACACACTGGGGCCCATTCATTTGCTCGTAACCCCTCATATAAATTCCAGTGAAGATAGAAAACATGCAGGGCCGTGGCCTGCTGCCCCAAACTGCACAGCTGTTTGGCCCCACTGCAACAGTCGAGCAATAAGATACAGAAATATAGGTCCAGTGGAAAATGGCTGCATTAATAGATTCCCCCCCCCCCCCCCCCCCCCCAAAAAAAAAAAAAAAAAGTGCATGAAAATATCTCATACACAGAGAGAATTTCAGGGTGTGTGAGTTTAGTTTGGGCCAAGTTTACACAACTTGACAAATGTAATGTTTTACTGTGTACAATGGAATATAAAAATTAGAGTGATGCTGATCAAATAAGACACACATACTGTATAAATCACACAAAGCAGAATACACGTGCAAGTCTTATTTAATATACTTCACATGTAACCCTAAAGCAAACACAAAAGAGCTGTCCTCTGTCAAAATCAGACTTGTATTATCCTGTTGGATCTGTTGGTGGTGTTCTTGGCCGAGGGCAGGCTGAGGTTACCCAGGTGGTTCTTCTCCTGTTCCACCTCCCTCAATCTGACTGAGCTGATGATCCAGACCAGACGTGATCGCTAGGCAGGTTTTAAAATATTTCACCAGACAGTGCATGTTCCAGCAGACCTGGAACTAAATCCAAATCATTATGATACCGCTCATACCTACCTATTCCACATCCAAACACAGACACAAAGAAAATCTGGCTCACGCAGACACACTTTGCTTCATTCCCTCCCACCCCCTTTGTGCCTCATTGAAAGAAAACTTCCACTGATTGAAGCAGTGTTTAAAGGTGAAAACCAGCAAAGAGAGAAGAGGAAGCCTGTGCAGAAAGTGAGAGTTGTCACACCTGGCAGCCACAGAAAGATGTGGGATGATTTCTGCCTCTCCCCGACAATAACTATCACCTCCTGTCGTCAGCAGCTTACAGCTCTCTTGATACTGGAGCGCAGCTCGTTTGTCAGATTTCAAACTTAAATATTTATCTAGTGGGTTTTACCAAGCTACATCTGTCTCCTGTATGTAATCTTTACGTGACGGAGAAAGATAGAGGGAGATTAAATGACGAACTAGTGTGGCCATTAAGTTTAGAAATACTGGCCATATTCAGGACAAGGTCTGTCTGTATCCTATCAGTATTAAGTACATTCAGGTGATACAACTAATTGTTTGGTCTGTACCTATTTATAGGATTCTTTATGTTGGGACATGACCTATTTTAAGCAGAATGCATTACTGCATTGCAGGAAAGGCATATCCTATACTGTGTATGCTTTTAAACCACTTCTTTCTCACACTTCTAGTGCCATCATAAAGCTTTACCAGCTCTAAAATCGTATAGTACCATTACAGGAGAGAATAGTGGTTGCATTACACAATGTACATAGTACACAATGCTTACTTCTTTACTTATCTCAATGAAATACATCATGCAGTTTCCCTACTACAAAAGCAGTAAAATACTGACACAGTAGGTCAAACATCACTTGTCTGTGCGTTCTATGGCAGCAGAAATACAAAGGTTACAAAATCAATCAATAAGCATTTAATTGCGTCCCTGTGTGGGGTAAAAAAAAAGACATTGGGAATGAAAACTGACCTATTGTTGTTGCATTTATGATTGACAGCTGCACCAGAGCAGGGTCCAGGACTGAAAGTCTGTGAAAAGCAACAGTTATTATAATTTTTAATTCTCTCGTGCTTTTCTCAAACTGATGGCAGCATTTAAAACTATTTAAATATTTCAAACTCAGTAGCAGTGCCTTCTGTTCCTCTCAAAACATGCACACAGTGTGTCTTTTGCTTTGGATCAAGTCTTAATTAGCAGCATAACATTTAAATGAAATAACTTGAAGAATAGTGGCTGGGCCAAATTGAAGAATCTGTCTTTACAAATAGTAAATGCCAAATTATAAACATGTGGCAGCTAGCAGCACAAAGTTTTGTGCTCCTCAAAGTCATTTGTAACAGAGTCAGTAAATGCCTCCAAAGTCAAGTCATTTGCCAGGGTTGGTAAACAGTACCAGAGGAAACTGCTTTGAAGGGAAAGAAAGAAGTGTATGTTCATTTTAAGTATCTAAAAAAAGCTACTAAATCTGAAACTAAGATTTATCTAGTTATCAAAATGAACTGTAAAAGTCAGCACAGCACAACCTATATTTTATGGTACAGGAGGCTAACTACCATCTGGCTCCAAAAAATGATCTATAGAATTTTATGGACATTTTTGACATAAAATGTGATATTGGAAGACAAAGTGAACACAGTCTAGTTGTCATTCCTGCAAAAGCTCTGCTTTAACTTCAGTTGTTACAGCTGGCTCTTTAGATTTAAGACCTAATAGACCTTCTGCTATGGATGGAACATAACTATATCTATCCTCACTACCCTAAATTAGTATCCTCTTCATCCAAAGAGAATCCCTGTGACGCACAAAAGACCAGCTCAGTGATTCCATTACGCAGAGAAGTTGTGAAATATGACCAATGTGTCCCTGAGGGCCCTAATGGCCCAACTTAAGACACACTTGCCGGGGGATATACTCATGTCCTATTGTCCTTCATGGTTGGACTGATTTAGACCAACATCACAGACTAACATAAACAGAGCTCGATCTGCCATGTCCTCTCAGATGTGACCCCTCTCATGGGTTTCCAAGAGAAAGAAAGGCAGACTTCTACCTCTGACTTCATCTACTAATTTGGCCTATTGCCATAACGTTGGGATTTTAAAGATTATTACACTGGGTTTATGAGAGTATGTTCAGACAAGCTCCCCTGATTTCATTCAAAGTTCCTCCTTTCTCCCCATTTGGACTTGGCAAATACATGTGTGTAAATTAGATTTAGATTAGAGTTTTTACAAAGTAGGCAAAGCATTTTTTTTTATTCTGAAGAAACAAATGTATCATTAACCTTGATAGGCATGACTACAAAACAAAGAACAAGAGACTTATTTTAATCTGTGTAATTAATTAATTAATTGAACTGAAATGTGCCCAGGTGTAACTCAACCCTTTGTTGTTTGCATCCATGTCTGCTGGTTTATGGTTTTTCTCTCTGTCTTTGTGGAAAGGCTGCTGCCAGCAGACCATTGTCCTTGCACTGCTGTGGGGTTGTTGATGAGGGTATGTTGCAATGTAATCCAATTGCTTTTGTTATGCAGGGCACCATGGTTGGTCACTGTGCGGGCCAAAGGTGGTGCTGGTTTGGCCCTTATGTGCTGGTTTATGCCCAGCAATCATTACTGGACCTTACCCAGACTTTGATATAGATTGCATGTGTCACCCATGTGTAGTGTATATGCATGTAGGTATGGATTGTCTGCTGTTTTTGTACATGTGCATTATTATGCAAACAAACAAACAAACAAACAAACAAACAAAACCCAGGCAGAACCAATTTTAAAAAAAACCTTCTGATTCATTATTAATTTTAAGCATGTGGTAAATCACGTCTAAACGTCAAGTGTTGAACGAAAGCAATAAGTCACATCTGTCCTCATAGTGCATTTACACTTGTTCTCTAACATTACCTTCTGGCAAATCTTTTGACTGTAAAAGCTCGCTTCTTCATTTTATTTAACTCCATAAATATCAAATGACTTGTGGTACAGAAGTCCTGGATTTGCTATATCACAATAACTATTGAGAATTTGATTCCAGCCAACAGTCTCCCATTTCTGAATACAAAAATCACTGATTTTAGGATTTAAGAATCAAGTTGGGGTTGATTTGGAAATCCCTCATGCTTACTATTGATACGTTCCTTGAGCAGATACTCTGTCCAAATACGTGTATATTTGTTTTCAGTGCAGCTTAATAAAGTCACATCATATGAATTGAAATCAGTCAGTAACCACCCTTTCCTTCAGCAACAACCATGATCTGATTTCATGCCGCAAACATAGTTTTCATCAAAGTGGGGCACTGTAATAGCTTACTGTGGAATTCTTGTTTTAGTTTGAGTTCATAAAGATCTTTACAAGTCTTTAAGATGTAAGAAGTTGCATGTTGTACTGAGCACTGTTCAATTGCATATAATTACTTTCTTGTTAAACTGAATACAAATTGAACAGAATAGAGACTATATGGCCAATCAACAGTGATTGTCAAAGTTAAAAAGGTATCTTCCTTGGTGACAGCTCCTGTGGTCTTAAAGTTGGACACTCTACACCTTTCCTGTCACTGCCTCCTTCTCTTTTATAGTATTGTTTTGTCTGAGATGTGTTGAACCACATGTCTTGGCAGGTGTGGTGACTGTATTATCCAGGCTTATGAAGGGCAGATCCAGGCCATCCCCTGCTTTGGCTTGTAATTTGCATTTTTATTGCCGTTGTCACATTCTCAGTTAATACACCATTGACTCCCAGAGGCACCCCTGGACCTAGCGGCATCACCTTGCTATCCCACCTGAAATGAGAGTGCCTGCTGGCCCCCGGATCTACATTGGCTGAAGCTCAGGTACCAGTCGACCTGGCATTCTGGGACGGAAATGGAGTGTCTTCTCATGTTAATGTGGACTTTCCATTAGGAAAGATGATTGATTTGTGCTGTGCTGTTGCAGTGAATAGGCAATAGACACAATAGGCACAATAAAAGAGTGAGATGGAGCTTTGTGTGCAGGTGAGGCCATACGTGAACTAGAGTGTGACTGAATCAGGTTGCTGATGATGGGGGGAGAGGGGAATGGGTTTGGGGGACGGAGACGGAGCGAGATGAGAGCTGGAATAGAAAGTTGAATGCGGAAGGGTGAAGGTTAGGAGGTGAAAAGGAGCAAAGGAGCAGCGGAGGGTTTCGAGGTGTGAGGGGATGGGGAGATGAGTGGTGGGAGATGGCAAAGGTGTGGAAGCTCTCAGTGGCATTTATTTCAAACATTGTCTCCAAACTAGATGAAAGAAGACAACAGAAAAGAAAGAGAGGTCTTTAAGTCAACTTTCTTACAAAATATTGTCCTTGGGTTTCTTTTTTGAATTACTCTTTGAAAGCCAGTCCATTTGAAATGTACAACTCTCCACGTAGAGCATTCAGAAACACTGTCATCTTGAACAAGCACTAAGAGGGAGGGAGAGTTCAGCTGGATTAAAAAAGGCTTTGGTCACTGTCCAGTTGAACAAGCAATGTTTTTGCTTTTCTTTTACTGTGAGTCGAGTGGGATTCAGCAACTTTCCCAGGACATCTGCTCCCGACGCCCACGTTCGCGTCGCTGTCCAATAGAAGTGCTTCTTTCACCCCTAAGACCAGTGGGTGCTTTGCAGTGATTGGCTGCCTGGGCCAGGGCCCAGAAAGGGAAGGCTGAGCCCTGAGAATTTTCCGAAACATTTTCTTCTCTGTCTTGGTTTTCGCCAACATCTGCTTCCAATCAACTTTAGTGAAAAGACCGCTTTTCTTTCTCCATGCTGTCTGGGTTACACACACACACGAACATACATATACATACACACACACATTCACACACACCAGGCAACTTTTTTTCCTACAGCTTACTTTTTGTAACATTCAAGCAATTTAATGTTTCAGGCAACATTCAAAAAACATCTTGAGCACTTTTTGACGGAGTAAAGTTTATTCTGCTATTTACACATGTTTATTGTCTTTATACATGAAAGACTTGTACGAAGCTGTGACGTTGACACTTGACTGCAAACCATGACACATCATTATTCAGTTCATGAGTCAGATCTAACTCCACTGAATGGGATCAAAAAAAAAGCCAGAAATTGGTGAAAAAAAACATTTTTTTCACAGGCATAAACTCAAACACACACTGGATGTCCTTGTAACTGCTGCCCTCAGCACTTCATCCCACCCTTTTCATGAGAAACTAGTACGAAGGGTCAACTTCCTTGACCACAACCGTCCGTTTTTGTTGTTGCTTCGTACTTGCTGCCTTTCTTTCATTCACAGCTCAGCCCTCCTGTGTGGTCATTACTGTTGCTCATATTGCGTGACTTTCAACTGCAACAAGTCAACAAACTGCAGCAAACCATGCTTATTATAGCAGGTACTTTCCACAGATATTCAGAAATAAGCATGGTGATTCACTGTAGCCAAAGAGAAACACACAATGTAAGCAGAACTTACTCCAGTTCTTTGCAATAGCTTGCTATTAGTAAGACTGCCTGTGTTGTTTCTGCCAGCAAACTGCTTAATAGGCCTCGGCCCCCACGGCTAAACAATCATGGGAGAAATAACTTGGAGGTTATGAAGCTGGTCAAGTGAAATTTAGAAGTTATTACTAACAGTTCTGTGCAACAGCTGGACCAAAGTGTAGAGGCCCACCCTCTGCAAATCTAAACATTTTTTACAGACAGGAAAAATAAAAGGTCTACATTTATGGTAATATTTGATTGAAAGCAGTGAGCAACTCAGATTTTTTAAATACACAACTGTTTTTGTAGTTTTGAATTATTAATTTAAAAGTCAATATGTAAACATGTTGTCAGTAGAAAGACTGTGATCTCTACAGTAGATAAAGATATTACTAATGCCTGCATGATTTTGAGTTTCCTTCCATTGACCTATGACCCTCCGGGGTCTGTGTCCTGCTGGGCAAAGTCTAATTTACAGCACAGTAGTGGTGCCTGGTCTTCAAAAGTAATCCCAGGTCAGACTGAGCTAGTAAATCTATAGTGTGCCACTTCTGGAGAAAGTTCTTCCTTTCGGTCTTGCTGTTGTTTAATCCTTTAGTGATATAAGAGTTTCACTGTCTATGTGTAATTAAGTAGCTGAATTTGAATTCAGCAATGACAGTCTTATCTAAAATGTTTTGACAGCCTGAATTTTATTTTACTATTCCAGTTTTCAAACATCCTCTATAAATCCTATCTGTACCAACTCAGCATAGAACAGTGCCATGGGGAGACTTTTCTGTGCCATTAAATGTTCAGAACACTTGTAACAGTGGGTGTATTTTACACCAGACATGTAGTAAAATGAAACATGTTTTTTGTGAATTGCAGGGGTGGTGTCAGAATTCAACTTGTATAATGTACAACATAATTAATAAAATATGTGAAAAAAAATCAACAACCTGTTTAAAAAGGAGAAATGCCAATCAAAGCTAATAACAGCTGTGGAAGAGGAGATTTCATCTCTCAGCTGACTTCTTGCTCTGTAGAAAAGAACATAATAATACCAATTACAAATCATGTTTTCACTCAGCTTTTATATGGCTGTCAGTGTCTCTTTAGACAGGCATCACAAAATCCCACTTGCAATTACCTTTGCCCATAGCATGCATTTTTTAAAATGAATACAGAAGGACAAAAAGGTTGATGATAGCAGGAGAATAGATAAAAAAGAATAATAAGGGCAAGAGTGTGCTTGAGACGAGTGAAGGGAAAGATAGTCACTATAGATTGAATCTAAACCCACTTCCCAGCCTTTACCTGTTGTCCTTGCAAAACAAAGTATGCAGATCAATTAGAGATGTGTAACTTCCATGCTTTATTTTGGTTGTGCACTTGTTTTCTGTTTTGCTGTTGATTTGAAACATTTTCCGCTCTGGTACCAGTTCAGTTTCTGTTTTTAGTTGTAACAATGTAGATCTTCTGTATTTATCTGGATATTTTGGTACCTCACTGCCAATGCTCTCTTTTCCCCTTCAGACTTTGCTCAGTCTGGCTGCTCACAGACACTCAAACTCTCTGTTTCACTTCTGACACAACTCACTAAACACACACAACAAAAACAAAGTACAGTCTATGAAATTACAGTTTAGTTAGATACATATAGAAGGCTGTGAAGAAACATGTGCTAACACCTGTTCTGTCCCACAGTTTGCAGTGAGTCATGAGAGCTGGCTGATGATGTGCTTCATGACATGCTGCATGCACTGTGTTGGTTTACCTTTTGGTCCAGGGGGCTGAGGAATTGCCTCATAAGAATGAGCTCATTCAGATGAACTGAAATGGCACTTTGAACGGTTGAAAATGAGGAAAATGGCTGGGTTAAGATTAACATTTTTTCTTCATATTAGGAAGTTTTGAAATAATCAGTAAAACCATTTCTGAGAAAGAAAGACGAGAAAGTAACCAAAAAAACCGTGTTACCACAGGAAATTGAAGCTCATTCTCATCTACAAAAATCACGGTGAGTAAAGTGTGCCGTTTCAAACTCGAGCCCTTCACACGTTTTGTAAGAAAGGGCAGTTTGTACAGGCATGTGTTAACATCATGAATGACCTTTTTTGATGCAATACATTTCTTGAGTTTTAATAGCACAGCGCAGAGCAATAGCTCCTTTAGTAAGAAGGCTGCTGAGTAGTCATCAGAGAAAAGAGGGTAATTTTGAAAGAATCACTGTTAATTTTATCAATGCAAACTTAGTCTTTCCACCAAGGCCAATGGACTATTTCCCAAGTTTAAAGTGATCCAGATCAATGCCAAAATGTAACAAGTTCCTCTTTCACCCATGCTTCACCTCTTCACCAAGAATCTCCAGTGTTGGCAGCAACAGAGGCACTGACGGTGGCTAACTGTAGGTACTGACAGTATTGTAGCTTCATCTGCCAGCCCCACAATATCTCTTTTTCAGACATGTATTTAGTTGCAATGTTCTTGATAAGAAGCATTTTATGTTGCGTAACTTTCTGTCCTTGTCAGTAAATTTTAATGACATTACTATTTCTTGAAAGAAAAACATGTGCTTTTAAATATACAATCTGCTGGAAATGAGTTAAACAAGAAGCGGCAACAAAACAGCTCAGATAAACCACAAAAATACATGTTACATCTAAGCCAGTGCAACATTATCTATTGCTGTGGATGTGGCTATAACAAATTACTTTCAGTTTTGTGTTGACAAGAAAAGGAGGCGTTTTGTTTCTCCTGTCAGTCGAACTCGAAACAGTGATCAGTATATTTAGGGATAAGTGTGAAGATTAATTTTTGAATAAGTTGCTGCTCTGCAGTGGACGATTTGAGACAATTATAAAACCTTGATACTGTCAAAGTAAATCTGTCACATTGACAACTGTGTTTAACAGATGTTTTTAAGAGGTTTGAGCTAAAGTTACTTTAGAAAAGCCAAAAAGGGGTACAAAGCTTAACTGAGACTGAAGAAAAGTTTAGATACATTGAATGTATAAAATGTGTATCTTTTTTTGCTTGTAACAGCCAGTTAGGTATACAGTAAGCAACATCAGCAAAATATTTCTGCCTAAATCATTACCACAGAACAACTTCATCGCTATATTTTTAAATGAGCTGCAAATATCTCAGAAACCCACAGAGTCAATAGCATCTCACCTATATTTACATAAACTGGCTAAAAACTCTCTGTGGTTGCTATGTAATCATGTGTTTACTGTGACTCTGCAACAGAGATATTTTTCCATAATAAAACAGTTGGTGTGCTCATATGCCCCCCTTTTCTTTCACTGAGGGAGAGATACGAAAGTCATACATAGAATAGAATAGAATAGAATAGAATAGAATAGAATAGAATAGAATGCTTTTATTGTCATCATACACAAGGCACAATGAAATTACAACTCCAGTGGTGCAGAAGTATAAAAGTAAAAGTATAAAAAGACAAATATGAAAATATACATGTATTTACAAAAGGAGCCAATAGGAAGAATATACAGCTAGCCAAATGGTAGAATAAATATATTGCACTGTTGAGGTAGGAACACTGTGCATATATGAGAAATTTAAATAATATAAATAAATAATTTTTATATGTAATAAATATATACAAAATACAGTTTCAAGTATAATAATAATAATTAAAAAATGTAATTATGGTATAATTATATAGTATAGTATAGTATAGTATAGTATAGTATAGTATAGTATAGTATAAAAAATAAATATATATGATAAATAATACAGACTATGGAGACTAGTGTGCGTTCAGTACCTGTATTGCACTTGGGTAGAACGTGTTGGTGAGTGTGGATGTGCAGGCCTTGATGGACCGGTACCTCTTTCCTGAGGGCAGCAGTGAGACCAGGCTGTGCCCGGGGTGTGAACCATCGAAGGTGATGCTTCTGGCCCTGCGCAGACATCTGGTGTCTGACAGAGAAGACAGCTGTGCTCCTATGATGCTCTGTGCTGACTTCCTGACTCTCTCCAGAGCCTTCTTGTCAGCCTGAGAGCAGCTCCTGTACCACACCAAGATGTTGTGGGTGAGGATGCTCTCTACAGAACACCTATAGAAGGACAGCAGCAGTTCCTGGGACAGGTTGATCTTTCTCAGTGACCTGAAAAAGTACAGACGCTGCTGTGCCTTTTTCACAAGGGCATTGGTGTTGGTGCCCCATGTAAGGTCCTGAGAAATGTATGTTCCCAGGAACTTGAAGTCACTGACCCTCTCTACAGTGTCCCCCTGGATGAGAAGAGGGTGGGGTCCTCCCTCTTCCACCTGAAGTCCAGCACCAACTCCTTAGTCTTTGAGGAGTTGAGTGCCAGGTTATTGAGGGAACACCAGGTAGTAAGGTTCAGGACCTCCTCTCTGTAGGCCGTCTCATCGTTGTTTTGAATCAACCACAGTCGTGTCATCTGCAAATTTGACAAAGATGTTGCTGCTGTGGGGTAGTGCACAGTCGTGGGTGTACAAGGTGTACAGCATGGGGCTGAGCACACAGCCCTGAGGGGCCCCAGTGCTCACTGTCATCATATGATGATGAGCCAAAAAGTTCTTGCTCACATAACCACAAGCTAGTCCCCCAGACCCCACCTCACAATCACACAAAGACACACAAAGTGGCAATCCTCTCTTATGTTGCCTCCCCTCGGCCTCTGACAGTGCATGGATCTTACAAGATCCAAGATGAAATGCGGAGAGATAAAGTGCAAAAAAGGAAAAAAAAAAAAAAAAAGAGAGGACAAGTTCTCTCCAGTCTGTGTTCCCCACACATCTGTATCTCTGTCAGTACAAACAGGGGGGGGCGAGGGGCGGGGGGGTCTAGTGCCAACTGGTCACGCTGTCACTGAGACAATAAAAACCCCAAGATGACAAGAGAAAGCTAAAATGCCATGTTTACTATGAAGGGTGTGGAGGGGGGAGCGTGGGGAGACAGAGGGAGGATAGTGGCTGTTCACACGCTGTGGAGAAGACGAGCGCTCCTCAGGTCACAGAGTTTCCCATACAAAAATCTGCTCCCTCACATATGGACACTGAATCAGTGCAATAGCTTGGCTGGAAAAGTACAAAACTCTCAGTTGAGACAGGGGTGTACATATAAATGCATAGAAATCATGATTTATGCTTTTTGGTGTGTTTTGTAAAAAGAAAAAAGAAAAAATCATTACTCTGCTCTGCCTGATCTCCTCTTCTCACATAAACACACTGTGACAGAAGAGGTGTAAGTTGTGGAACAGTATCCCCATTCCCATGGCAAAGCTTCTCCTGTAGACATGCAAGGATCTTGATAAGGAAAATGATAATGTTCTTTAAGCCAGGATCAAGGTCAATGATCGCGTTTTTATATCTTTTCTCATATTTTGTTATTCTTATCCTCTGTACTGGTGTAAAGTTGTTTTATCTGTGCATGTGTGAGCATGTGCTTGTGTTTGGCTTGTTATTGGATTTGACACTACACAGACCCTCCTGCTTTTTATCAGTAATACAATGGAACTAGCCCGAGATTACTCACCAAGCCACCATGCAGTCCCTCTTTGCTCCCCGTGGATGTTGTGTAATTCTCAAATCTTAGCCATGCAGCTGGAGAGGCAGTAAAATCAGTGGGAAAAACAAAGAAACAATAGTGATGAGTTACAAAAAGGGCAGATTCAGGCCTGAGAAACAACTGTCAGTGCTGATGTCAATCAATACTTCTTTCGTGACTGCTCCAGGCGAGCCAAACAGATGTTTACACACACTTTTTTTTTTTCCATTTTTTAAAAAAGTGGTAACAAGAAGTCACGACTCAGTGGCGCAATTCAACCTCACTGATTCCCAATGCAACTTGTGTGGCACTTTGTGTTTGGTCTGAGGCAAGGTGAAACAACACGGTAAAGAAAACATTCATGAAGGGAGCTATCTTTAACAAGCTCTGCCTGGCTTGACTGATGCTGTGACTGAGAGGGGCTGCAGTGATAGGTTTGGAGCCTGGGACGACTGCCTGAGCACGCTCAGTGGGACACCCTCCCAGGCTTTTCCCACATCACCGGGGGCCGGAGGAGGGGGTGCAGGGGGCTGAGGCGAGAGGTGGGCTCCATTGCTCCACAGCAATCTTCTGGGCTGTGGCTGGGAAAGGCTACGGCCCACTGTTCTCACCATCTCCCCCTGTAGTCATAACCCAGCAGAGAGAGCATGAGAGAGAGAGAGAGAGAGAGAGAGAGAGAGAGAAAGAGATGGACATGGAAGGGATGACAAGTGACAATGCTCATGAATTTGGGGTAAACGCTGATTGTGAAACTGGAGAGATTCCAGCTCAGTTACACTCACGTCAATGTTTCCCTGTTGCAGAAGTTGTGTGCATGTCTACTCCCATGTCCAAAGCTAAACTGAAGTCATCTTTATCAAATGACTCACCAGACAACTGCATAACATTAACAACTCCATGTGCCTACGCAACATGTGGACCTTGTGCTTATATTTCAGCATGCATTCTGTGTCCAGAGAGAAGTGTTGTTTAATTAACTGTAGCATTTCACTTAATCTTTGTTTTGCTATCAGAGCACAGTGTGTATAATTTTGTCGTGTTTTGTGACGTACTAACGACTAAATTCTAGTGCTACCACTGTGGGTTGATCTAGGTAAAAGAAAAAAACATATTTTATTTACCTTAATGACTGTATTTAACTCTGAACATATTCAACTCATGGCCTGTGTGGCTTTATTTTTAAATGTAACATTTTTAAATAAATATATGCAAACACCTGTTTTTATTCAGCTGTGAATGAAACAGGTCACATTGCAGCTGTGAAGAGTGGAGCGCTGTGGAGTCAAGATTAACATAAATAGATTAAATAGACTTAATTACAATTGTAAAAGAGTGCAGTCCTAAAATCAGTAAAGCATTATCAGTCATATTTATCAGTCCTAATATATACTATATTATGGATTTCTCAGATACTCTAATAGCATATTAAAGGTCCTCTCCAGTTGTTGATTAATCATCTGTGTGTGTAAAAGGTACGTATTTAGAAGTTGTTTTTTTCCCATGAAAATAATAATTTCCTGCTGTAAGTGGCTTAGATTTAACTCGACAGTGTTGCTTCCTCTATGATGCATGGATCTACATAGTCTCTGCCTCTCTCTCACTCACCACTGCTCAAGCACACCAGCTCACCTATGACTTTTCACAAACTAAGTAAAACTAGCCTATACTACATATTGGCTAGTTGTAAGATTGGAGTAATTCAGCCCTACTTGTTCCAGTTGGATACAGATGCTTGCAGACATAGAAAGTCCCACCCTGCACATTGACAGGATTGGTTTCTTAAGTTTGTTACGTATAAAAACTCTGGAAGTTTGAGTCCTTGATTTTGAGACTGTCATTTGTACACTGCAGTTTCGAGGTGGGAATGCTCAGCCATGCCACTGACTGCTTATTTCGCTCATGATCTGTCTTCTAACATATAAAAAAAACCTCCAGATGGTCATGTAACTGGGTTTTCACTGGAGGGGGTCTCTAACTAACTGACCAACAAATGGAACAGCAAAACACAAGCACTGTTAACCAATGTTAATGTACACTTGCTTCATTTGTAGTAGTCACAGCTACAAGAGATGGCTTTAAATACATCATTATAGAATGCACTTACTTTGACTAGTCAGTCTGACAGCTGGATGTGCATGATGTTTACCCAACTGTCTAGAAAGATCTATCGGGTTTCTTGTTTGCAAGCAGAGCTACGCTACATTGCCAAATATCAGGGATGAATAATGAATCTTGATGGTGTAACTTGACTCAGTGCTAAAAGTACTTTAAAACTCAAGCTGAAGTAATAAGTACTTGAGAACATCGGCTGGGAGAAGTACAGTCTTACTTATGGAATCTAAGTAGAATTGTGTTTGAAGTCAACGTGTGTGCAGTGTACCTAAAGCAGCAACAGCACTTTCGGTTTCTGCACACTCAGTCATCCCTCCCTGTTAGCAGATGAGAACGAGTGGGCGGCAGTGGCAGTCGAGATAAGGCCTGGTGAGCAGGAGGAGATGGGGAGGGGAGGCCGTCTGTTTTGAGGGTCAGTGACCAGGCAACCATTAGCAACTTGCTCTACATTTGTAAACACAGTGTATTAAAAGTGAAGTGGTCACACATGCATATCAGCATGCACATGTATTTCTATTCATAGATAGACATACACATGCACACGCTCACACGCACATGCTGGAATGACCAAGAGGATATAGTCCGCTGATTTGACAATCCTCTCTACTTTCCGTTTAGCTGGAGCTGCTCTCTTCAATAGGTCTCTCTCTCTCTCTCTCTCTCTCTGTCTGTCTCTCTCTCTCTCTCTCACACACACACACACACACACACACACCCTCGCTAAAAGAGGCATATACAGGAAACCACCTTTATCAGAACCTCCACCCCAGAAGTTTTTTTTTTTTTGCTGCATCCGCAATGCTGAATGCCTTCAACCAGCTTGAACTAAAATATCAGCACTGTGACAGCTCTGCACCACAGTCCTCCTCGAAACAACTGCTCTGCAGAAAAAAAACACAATCTGTTGTTTTTATTGAACCTATATGACTTTAAAAACCCACTACCAATGGCTGTTGATTATTGTTTCATACTGAGGAGGAGGATTATTTACTTAAAACATGACATGTATATAAATATATTTTCTCTTCTATCTCACATCTGCCTTTTTTTTGGTATTGTTAATATTTTATTTTATTTTGGTATCTGTTTTCTGCTCTTTGCACCAATGGACCAAGTCAAATTCCTGGTGATGTAAAAATTACTTGGCAATAAAACTGATTCTGATTCTGATTCTGATTCTGATTCTGATGGTGTAATGTTAGCATATGATGAATCACTTTGATTATTCGTCTTTTTTTTTTCCAATTTGGTCAGATGTCAAACAAAAATGTCCTAATTAGGGAATAAAAGTTTAAAGAGCTGCTCACTCTGTGTGTCAACACAATAATTTCTTCCCTCCACTAAGACTTTGGTTCATGCTGACAGGCTCTTTACCAGCAGCTGAACTTAAAGTCACTTCCAGTTATAATACTGAGTGCATTTATCAATTCACATTTTTACTATTGGCTTTAAGTTATGTAAAAAATGCAATTATTTTTACTGTCATATAGAGGCATACAGCAGCCATTTCACTGGTCTGCTACAACAGTTGTTAAATTGCAATACTCATTACTCAGTCCAAGTGACTTACAAGAACTACGAAGTCTCTCCATTTCTCCATACCTCTTTTGACTTTTGACTGGAAACATGTTTTCTTTTATTCTTTTGTGCTGCACACATCTCAGATGAGGTGGTCAGATGAGACGATGGGCACACAGAACACAAGACTTTGACAATGGAGACAGGTTTTCCAGCCGATGTAAGCTGTTGCAACTAAAACACTTTGGTTGTGGTATAGGAAACTATTGTATTTCTAAGTAGTTACTGGAAAAGTAAGCATATCCAATCTTAGGTCACCTCTTAGTTTTTTAGTGTTTATAATACTGTTCGCATAGTAATAGAAACACACAATATGGCTTAATTTAACTCAAAATAATTTCCATTCATCTTTATTTTTATGCAGTACCAAATCAAATCATAAGTCATCTTCGGGAGCTTAACATAGCAAAGGTCAAGACCTCATAATATTATAGAGCGAAACCCAACTATTTCCCATTTAGCTGCACTTGGTGACGGCGGGGAGGAAAAACTCCCTTTTAACAGGAAGAAACCTCAGACAGAACAAGATTCTGGGTGGGTGGCCATATGCCTTAACCGTTAAGGTGAGTGGAGAGAGTAAAGATGAGCGGAGAGAGAGAAGTGAGTTTCTATCAGTTTCTTTGAAAGGTAGTTTCTATAAACACTATTGTAAGAAAACGAATTATATACCTTATGAATTAGTTTTTCCCTCACTGTGAACATTTTGGGACCTTGGAGGTACTTTAAATGATCACATATCCTTAATATATTAATTAAGTCTTAATGCAGGAGACATTTATTCCAATTTTGCCCTACGCACATAAAGATCCTATTCATGCCATAAGGCTGCAGGGTTCAAATACATTTCAGCATGATGATGACGCATGATTCCACATTCCAGTACACTTAGTCAAATACTGTTGTTATTAATTAATTAATTCATTCATTCATTTAGTATTGCTGAGGCAAGACAATCAAATGAGAAGAGATTAAACATTGATATTACAAGATGCATTTATTAAACACTTTGCTCAGTAAAGCTTGTATATGCTACCATGTTGTTGTAGAGTATGTTTGCTTATATTCACCTCTGATTGTTAATCAGGTTAAAAACCTTCCAAATCCTCTACACACTTCTACTTATCTTTTCATACTGTAGATACGTACATACATACAGAATTACAATCGAGCAATAACATTAACCAGAGACTGGGGTGAAAGTGTAAAGGATGAATTAATTGAAGGACACAAAGTATGACAAAAACAAAAAAAAACAAAAAACAACTACTGTCCGCTTCTTTCTTTATAGTTTCACCTTCCTCACATATACTTTATATGTAACAAGCAAATACAGGGGCGCCGCTATGGCTCACCTGGTTGAGCTGGTGTCCCATGTGCAGGACTACAGTCCTGATGTGGAGGTCATGAGTTCGACTCCCACTCGTGGCCCTTTCACACACATCCTTCTCCCCCACTTTCCTGTCGCTCTCTCACTGCACTATCAATAAGGACACAAAGGCCAAAAAAGTAACGTTAAAAGAAAAAAGAAAAGCTGCTGCATGCTACCACTGGTGAGATTTTTTTTTTCTCTTTTTTCTTCTTTTTTGAGTTATATTTACATTGTCTGCTACTGTAGATTTAGATTAACAGTAAACAAATAAATTTTGTTCATACAAAACAATAGAGGGATGTTTACATATAACTGTCAAGCAAATCTGAAGCAAACTTTTGCAGTTTTTGCAAAAACTGCTTTCATCACAAATAATATCGGCCACATAGTGTCATCCGAATATAGTTGTATAGGCTATGTTATGCATTAATGTAATAGAAGAAAAAGAAAAAAAAACAAGAAGATAGAAAAAGAACAAAAAACCATTGGCCATCTAGGAGAGAAAAATTCAATTCAATTCAATTCAATTTTATTTGTATAGTGCATATTTACAACAACAGTCATCTCATGATTTCCAGGACTCGGAATGAAGTTTGCAGTTTCTAAAACCGTTTGTGTAATGCAGGTATCCACAACAAGGCTTTATGCAAAACATAGTAGGTGATTGCCATGTCAAAACCCTGGTCTCTACTTTCACGGAAGTAAAAAAAAATCTCAGTACTTCTTTCAACATTGACGGCTCGCTGGACAGTTAAGGCTCGAGACAACTTTAGAGCTATCAGAGGACATGATTCTCCTCTTCTGGCTAACTGCCTCCCCCCACCTCCAGCCCCTCGAAGCTCAAGTTTTCAGTCCAGCCTCTCCACAGAGCTCACAGAAATGAATTTTATATAAACCTCCCACCCAACTTCTGGTAAGATAGCAAGCAAGACAAGCTTCCAAGATGTCAAAGTAACAACTGAATTTGAAATTTTAATCACTTGGCTAACATTTTACTTAATAAAAGGAATAGCATTACTGCCTAAATGAGTCTAGACCATCTTTTCAGCCAAGAATGTCCAATAGAAATAAATGCATATATATTGTACATACATATTTATGTGTGTGCATGTGTGTGTATATCTCTGAGTAGTGAGTGAAAAAAAAAAGAAAAGAGAGCAGCATTCTTTGCAGGAAAAGTAAAAACTCGCTTGGGGCTTTCAGTGAACTGACATAACACGATTCTCACATTGCTGCATATTTCATACCTTGTTAAATATAATTAGAACAACATTTACAGGAAGAAATCTGCACCGAGTGCATTCATTACAGCCACAAGTTAATGTTTACAAAAGAGTGATGAATAATAATCACAGTGTTGATAGCAGATGTAAAAAAAAATGAAAAAAAATGAAAAGAGAGCTATGGTGTTGAAGAGAGGCGTAGAGATTGCGCAGCTGGGTCTGGAGCTGTTTGAGTAATTGCAAACACTAAAAAAAAAAAGTTTATTTTTAATCATGATTACATGTCATCAGATGGACAATGTAGTGTACGTCAATGTTTGTGCTGACACAGAAGTTTGCTGCATAGGGAGGATGAAAGATAGATATGTGATTCAAATCTGACAGATATAATGCTTCTTCTATTCTAAGTAGGTTTAAATATATCTAACAATTGCTTAAAAATTTGGAGCTCTGTGGCGATGTACCAAATTATTTGCATTAGTTAAGAATGTGTTTGAGAATGAGATGATACACACAACTAGACACATACGCATACAAGTGCAGCAGAGACAAGCGTCACCCCTGGGGTCTGCATGTAGAAGCAGTTTTATAAATTATTGTGTTACACTCTGGCCCAGGAAGACATTAATGCAGAGCATCTGTGGGTGTCAGGGGCTAGATCTATGTATTTCTGAGCACAGCCATGTTTTTTTATTTACCTATGGATGAATAAAGAGATGATTTATCAATTCACCTCTTGTGTTTCACCCTCTCTCATTCCCCTCCTCTCCTCTGGAGAATTAATCATTTGTCTGACACATGCACCGAGGCAGACAGGGAGGCAGACAGAGTGAGCGAGATAGGAACAAAGATGATGGGGGGGAGGAGGCTGAGAAGGATAAGGATGGCACGAGTCAAATTGGAAACATATCCTTTCAACATGTCCTATCTGAACATTTTATCTAGGAAAAGAGGCACAAGGGGGATGACCCTGATGGTTCAAAGGCCTAACTCAATTCAGTGATGAAACTATGGGCAACTCCTCACCAACTGAACAAAGTACTACAGCTGTTTAATGGAAATAGAGTGTAAAACTCCTTTCCCAACATCTGCAACCCATCGAATAATTATATGAAAATTAAGATAAAGGTGGGTCAATATCAAGGACATACATGGATGCCCACATTACTCCTCCCTCCTTTGAAGAAGAAGGACTGGCGAGTCTTTGGCCCATCACCCTGCCTCTATTTTTATCTGGACCCAGGTGGGATTGAATCCAGATGGGGTACCTGATCACCTCTCCCGTTCACTTGCTCTCTGCGCTCTGAGCTGGAGTTTTCTGTTCTCAGATCTAACCCTTTCAGTGCCAGCCACACTTCATCCCTTGGGCTCTAGGTGAAGCTTAGCTGGGAATTGAATTAAGCAGTGAAAAAGTGTCTGAATATGAATGAGTGTGATTCCTATAATGATATGGAAATCCAATAATTGGGTGACAAGTGGGATTTCTTAATCCTTGTTTTTCATGCAAACAAGATATTACCTGTTAACCGCGTCACTTGTTTGGAATTAGATCTTTGCAATCCATCCTCTACATCACCTATTCTTTATGACTGACCACCGTAATGACCGCAGTGTTAAAATGGCTTGGGGTCTGGTGACTTCTGCACCCACGACAGTGTTAGAATACAATACATTATAAAATATTAAAATAATAAAAATAAAGTCTTCAGTGGTGATTGTGCAGCTTGACTGCATTATGGGCCCATTCATTTTAAGTGGTAGGGCAACAGGGGGTCATGTCTTATGATCCACTGGCGGAGTAGAATACCCTAGACCCAATGGGTTAACCTAACAGGAAACCTGGAGGATACACCCTATTAGGCCTCTACTTCCTGCTACTTTGAGGCATGTACAATTTATGAGCCTAGAGGTACGGTGCACCACTGCACATCTGATGGATTTCCTCTTTCGTTCTCCAAAAAAGACTGAGCCAGAGCATTTTATGAAAGAAAAATGAGAAAAATAGAAAAAAAAAAGCCAGATAAGGTGAATAAAAGAACCATCTGCAGGGCATTCTGTAAAGCCTTGTGCCAAACGGTCTGGAAAGAATCACACATCTTGGCAGTACAACCTATAAATAAGCTCTGATCCTTATAATTCAAATGAAATGTAGGAGGATATTAAATAAATCCTATTGCCTGAAAGCCAATGTATATCAGTGCCAATGATGTGAGTACAGTAACATACCAGGAATAGGTACTTACTAGAAATAATTCAAAATTGCCAACAGATTTACATAGACAGCTTTAGACAGACTGCAATTTCATTTGCTACTTTGATGCATTGTCTCTCTCACCTTTGTCACATTGAACTGTCAGACATTCATATACATGTAGGATACTTTTCTATTGGTTGTTGGTAGTTTCTTTTCTCTGGAAATGGTTTCACATGAACAAGCAGGAAAATTACATAACTTCAACAGTGCAGTGGTGCAAAAATGAAAAACCACAATACCAAATGCAGGATAGCAGTACAAAACATAGCCCTCAGTGGGTTATCATACTAAAAGATGGTTACCTACCAATGTCGTATCATACTGCGAAAGAGTCCTGTTTATAACAATCATTCCTGTTTTAAAGATCTTCTCTTAAGTTTTTGTAAGCTTCAGTGGGGGAAAAAAAATCTGCATAAACCGCTGTCTGGAGGGTTCTGAGTTTGTTTGTGTGTGTGTGTGGGTGAAGACAAGTGGCAATTACGCATTTACCAAACCATCAAACAATGTCTCTGCGATGTTTGCGATGTCTGCAAGTTTCAGACACTTAATTCATGACGTGATATGTACTTTTTGTCCTCAGACTTCCCCTTGTGTAGCGCTGCAGCCTAGCGTGACAATCACCTTGTGCTGTACTCTCTGTTACATGTTATTTTCCACTCAGGTTCATATTGTCTTACCTAGCAAACACATCATGGTTAAAGGTTAAACAATATTAATCGTGCATATTAATTCAAATAATAAAACACACACACACACACACACATATATATTTACATATATATATATTACCCTGTATTGATTTCAGGAGCAGAGCAATGAGAATAGACAGACAAAAGAGGCATGAGAGGGATCTGTAAGTATAGGAGGGATGAGGTTAAGATGAGTTTGAGGGGGATTTAACAGGGAGGAGGGCTGGATGGAGAGTTGCTAAAAGAAGTATCTCAGGAAGAGGAGGATGAGACAGGAGATGGGCAAATAGACTCCACAGCTGTCTGAAATGATAGAGCAACTCGGTATCTTGCAAGAGTCTGTCTCTGACTACAATCGGGCTGCAGTAACACACTGATCCCTGCATTGCTCAGATACAAACCCTGTAGATCTCTTTTCTGCGCTTGCAACTTCAAGTGGAAGATCAAAGCCTGGGCCAGTCAATGGGTAAGCTTTAAACAGCATGATTCCAGTGTTGAGAGTGACAACACAGCTATAAATTTGTTCATGACCAACCACACAACATTGGGCATATGATAATGATTAATAAATATAAATGGAATGGAAAGCTACAAAGTTAGTCACCCATAAAGCTGGAACATTAAACACACATAGGTTTACTGCATGGGTGGAAGATACTGTTCAGCAGCACAAATCTGTTATTCAGAACCAGTCACCATTTTCCAAATTTTAATTATGATATGATCATTTCTGTTATCATTCTGATTCTTGGCATGCGAATTGATTTAGTAGAGAAGCTAGTTAAAAAAAGGCAAAAAGCAGTGACTTGAAAGCACAGAGCACTTTTATAGTATGTTAAGCTTTTGGAATCTTACATATTCATGTATACGAAATGACATTATGTTTTGTGATTTTTTGCCCCCTGCAAGGTTAATTGAAGAAAAATATGTTGTGTTTATTTTGCTATGATCAGAGAATGCTTTTCAGTATGCTCACTTGTGTCCTCTCTCCTTGTATAACCTGGAAATCAGTTTTTCATCATGGAGGGTCTTTCAGTTCCTTAAATGCACCTCAAAGACATGAGAAGCAAGAAAGGTAGCTTCCAGAAGCTGTAAAGAAGTGTTTTACCAAGTGCCGTGACATGTTCCCTATAGCATGATTGGCTATCTAACTGACAGTAGTTTGTCCTGAGTCAAATTTATCATTCTTTTTTCACACAAGTTATTCTCACAGCGCTTACTTTGTGGTGCCATGTATAAGCATCTAGAGCTAATATAATAGAACATAGCTAAATGGGGAGATGCAATATAGTGTGTTATAAATCTAGCGCTTTAGATAATTTAATTGCACAGTGTTGTGGCACTGCGAAAAAATGACATTGTATTACTTTTTACTTGGGTATGTAAAATAATGTCCATATCTAAATAAATAAAGACCTCTTGGATTTGTAAGGCATCTATAGACCTGTATGAGATTTTCATGTCTCTTTTATTCTATTATCCATAAAATATACTGTAAGGTTTTGAAATTGTTCTTAACTAAAGGGTTCTTCAGACTTTCATATCATTCAGTTAAAAAGGTGATACAGCTGTGCAACTTGTCATAAGTAACTGATGTCACCTTAGAGGGATGTTACAGAACCAAAGATTTCTCATTTGGCAGCTTGGGCTTCAGACGGGAGGAAGCGATCCAAGTGAGAGGAGCGAGGACACACGTTCTAATGAAAAGCACTCACAGTTTGTTGTTCAGTCGCTTGCTGTTGCTTTTACTTGCCAATTATTTTCACTATGATTAATACTGTGAGCTGGATGCCTCAAAAATGCTGAATACTGAAGGAAACATATGTTTGACATGCTACCTCCCATACATCAAATTATTCTACATATGGTGATCACCTGGTAAATGTAACTGCAGTGCTTATCCCGATTTTAGCTTTATTTTTGTCTCCACCATGTCGCAAATGGAAATAGTAGGAAATATTATTTTGTTGTTCCACTAGTTGCAAACTTTGCCTATTTGTAAAACAGCTGTTTTCTATGGAGTCACAGAAATGATGAGTGTCGACAAAAACTGCAAAGCTGTAGGTTGTAAAACCAAAAACAATGAGCTGAAAAAAGATTAGTGCTGAGGGCAGCTGCAAGGTTTGATGATAACATTCTGTGGATTCAGCACTAAAAATGACACCTTCCACAGCTGTTGCCACCTAACAAACCTCCCTATAAATAGGTCAAACTTAACATAAATTATAAACTGGCTCTTTACTCAGTCCTACTGCACACATACATGACATGCTTTCCTGTTTGCAATCAGTTGACTGTGCCCAGTTTCTCTCCACCCTCATCGAACAAAATGCTGCAGACATAATGCTATAGTTAACAAGGCTGTGTACGTGTCCAGCCTCTCGAGTGTTTATCAAATATTACATCAGATATAACAGCAATGATGAAGTCATTTTCCTATATTTCAATCTGGATTCGCACTTAGTGGAAAGGTAACTTTGGCTGTCGTCCAGACTATCTCCTAAATAAAACAAAGGGCATTATTAGCCAGTGAAACAAGCAGTGAATGGGATCACGTAGGCTTGAATGACTAATTTGCATTTGGATGACTGATATATCTGTTGCACCTTGGTACAAACACATATTGTCTTTTGAATAAAGACGTTCTCAGTACAAAAAAAAAAAAATCCTCCCATTTGCGCCTTTTGAAGGCCAAAGTACTTGCCCTGTATCAAAAATAACTTGCCTCTCCCACTAACAGATGATGACATTTGGAGTACGATTTAGCCTTGTCGCCAAGTTACTATCAGCGTGGGGCCTTAGGTAAACACTGTTGATGGGACCCAATGGTCCAGCACCAGCACTAGGCTGGGAGGACAGGCAAGTGTGCAGGCCCTTGGCCCTGCAAAGAATCAGCAGAAGCCAAGCAGGAAACATCTGGAAGACCCAGTGCAAACAGATGTCGGAATGAGATAAGAGCCCATGAGTTAGAGTTCAGCCTCCCATCTCTGTATGATGAGGCTTTGTAATATCCAGGTGGGCCGTAGCCGTGACTCCAACAGCTCAAAGGTCCAAATAATCAAACTGCAGGTTTTTTTCTCACACGAGCATCTGGTCGAGGCTGTGAATGTTGTCAGTAACTTGTGTTCCATTGTTCCTTGTCTCATTTTGATCCATTGTCGGCCAGACTCTCATGAGACTCTCTTCATACAATGTTTTTGCTTCTCCAGGTCACCATTTACATCATTTCCTGCCATAGTTTTAACATCAGCTGGGCAACAAAGTAAAGCCTGCATGAATGGTTGGCCATTCACTTGTAATGCCCACACTTCAGCTTATTGTTGTGCTGGAGATTGTTTGATACTGAACTGCAGTGTCAACTCTATTGTTTATTTTCAATTGCTCATCTAAACACTTCAGGCCATAGTTTGAGTAAACAAAACAAAAAAATGGCACCAAACTGGCAGAGGCATGTATGCATGTGGTTGTAAACTGGAGTTTAAGATGTAAAGTAGTGTGTTCCAGTTTTTAACCCTTTGCCTCACTATCACCACAAAAATACTCTCACTCCTCCCTTACTGATTACTTTGCATGAGGAACATAAAACAGAAAGGAGAAAATAACAGAGATAAATTATGAAGAAAACTATGTCATTCGCACAGATGAGTAGAAGCCACAGGGGAGGGTTGGTTCCTGTTAAACTATAAAAAGGTCCCTCTTGGGACATGAGATCTGAAGTGGAACTCACAGATTGTTCTGCAATCAGAGGCGACTGCACACCACCAGCCTGGATCTTCATAAACTGATAAATAATGGGTCCTTGGTGGCAGGGAAAAGTTATAGAAAAGTTACTCAGAGAGGAAATGTGAATAGATCATTTCACACGGATAGTGGCTAAAAAGTTAGCATCAGTCTTTTTCACTATACCAAACAACACCAATAAAGCTAGCTAAAGGTAATAAAAAAATATATGTTTATCATCTGGAAGCTACTAACCTTAAAAGGTTGTAAATGTTATTGCATTGTTTTCAAATCAGACTTTTTAATTAATAAAAAGTTTCAGGTAATAGATGAATGGGCTGACAATCAGAAAAAATAAAGGTGTTAATTGAAGCCAAAAAATGGTCCTTTGCCACAACGCCATAGGAAACCATTTTCAGTTCCTTAAGTGGCGTTCCAAGGAACTTTAGCATACATAGATTCTTTGAAAAACCATTTTCAGGCTACAAGGTGGCTCGGTGGTTAGCACCATCACCTCACAGCTAGAAGGTCGCCGGTTTGCATCCTGGTGAGGACACCCGGGATCCTTCTGTGTGGAGTTCGTTTGTTCTCCCCGTGGAGCATGGTTTCTCTCTGGGTTCTCTGGCTTCCTCCCATACTCCAACAACATGCTTAATTTGTAGGTTAGGTTAATTGGTGATCCTAAATTGTCTGTAGGTGGGAATGTGAGTGTGCTTGGTTGTCTGTCTCTAAGTATAGCCCTGTGATAGACTGGTGACCTGTCCAGGGTGTCCTGTGCCTTTGCCCTAAGGCAGCTGGGATAGACTCCCAATCTGATCTCACTGTCCAGTATGTATATGTGAGAACTCAAATGGCAAAAGCATCTTCCAACTGAATACAATTTTGATTCATGTACAGGACTGCTGTGAGCATATCAGATAGAGACATGACTCAGATTTTCTCCACTCCACAATGCCACGACAACCACACCCTTTTACCCAGAGTAATGAAGTGGATTTACCAAACTACCCCTGGGATGGCCACTGATCCACTGCACAAACAGGAAGTAGAGAAGAGGTCAGTGAATATAAAGAGGAAACGCTGGCGAACAGCAACAAAACAAGAGGAGGAAACCCCCCTCCCCCCCATCATAAATAGGAACAGACCCCTGCAGTGTGGTGCTAAGGGGTCACGACTAGAGGGATGGGAGACAATAGGGGAACAAGGCCGCTGGCCGGCCAGTGTAGGTGTAATGTGTCTGTGTGGATGAGATAGTAGAACGTCAAGGGTCATGGGAGACGCAAGCAAGCTGTGGCAAAACAAGACCGAAGAAGTACATGATGACCCAAGTAGGGAACAAACAGTGGTTGGATGTGGACTTATCAACAGATTCTAGTATGTAAAACCAACTGCCTTTAGCAACATATGAGAGGAACAGGTTTTTGCTTTGAACAAAATATAAAAATAATAGATGTAGTTATCACAAAGAAAAGAGGTTAGATGTGGAATTTGTGAAATATGTTAAAAAGAGCACTGGTCAAACACACATTACATCCTGTGTTTGAATAGAAGTTGCACACATGGGACATATCACTCACCCAGTTGGCTCCTCACTCTGTGTGTGTGTGCATTTGTGTGTGTCTACCTTTATATATGTGTGTCAGAGGGAAGAGGGTCATCCTGCTCTTCACCTAAAGCAGCCTGTTAAGCTGTTAAATGGTGGACCTCCACCCTGTTTCAGTGAAGCATCATCACAACTGCGGCCAGACGCTTCCCGTAGGAAATCCTCTGCCAGGCCAGACACAACAGTATAATTATTATCACAGTGTACCATCTGGCTGTGCTTTTGTGCACAGGTTGAGTCACAGTGAGTGCATACTGGAGAAAAAAAAAAAAAAAGTTACTTGTGTTACCATAAATGTGGGGAATTTTTTAACAGTGACTTTTGCTAATTATGGGCTTTTCTGTGTTTTCCCTTAGTGACAAGTCAACATGAAAGTGGTGGTAATTCTGTTTGCTTCTTAACTTTCTATTTGGCTAAACATGCTCACTTATTGGTCAGGATAATGGATGTTAATCTTTTGTATGTCTTTGTATCAAATCAGTTTTGAAAATCAGTGATTTCTGTTCTGCATAATGGTAGATAGTAAGGATCTTATTCATCAGGAAAGTGTTTTATCTCAAATCCATTCTTCAGCAAGTAATGCCTACAAGACGGTTAAATAAAATATTGATTCAAGTTAGTTTATTTTTTCCTGAATCAATGAACAAAAACAATTATTTTGAACGCATCCTCACTTTAGGTTTTCGTGTCTGAAAGTTTTGCACTGTACTCTATATGTACCAAGTATCTTTTGAACAAATGTAACTAATTCAGAATGGCGGAACTGAAGAGTCAAATAGAACTGACAAAGGAGACAAATCACACCTGTGGGAGAAGAACGACTGGTATCTTGAGAGGCAACCCCTCAGATAGAAAATGACAAGTGTAATTTTGACAAAAAGAGCACAGGGTCGTTAGGCCTGCAACGGATCACGCATCAATTACCACATTCTGATTGATTTTGACAGGTTTAAATGTGGTACATAAGCAGATAATGGTTTGAGAGATAATGGGAATTTCACTTAGCAGAACACTGCCACACTGTCAAAAAGATAAATTGTCGTGTCAGGAAAAGGGCTTAAACAAAAGCTGAATATTTAGTTGACAAGCATGCATATATTTGAATTATTAAAAGCTCACTTTCTCCAACTGCAATCCATCATTTGTTGGGGGGAAATGATGTTGGTGGTGGGTGAGTGACTGAACTGACACATGAAAATAAAGCAAACGCTGCGGATGACTCCCCTCAGACTGACAGGTGAGTGTTAATTATCAGCAACATAGAAGATGTAAAGCTACCTATGCATTTCAAATCATGTTTTCAATTATATGTTGACACAAAAGGCAAATGTCAGTTTTACAATGTGCACAAGCAGTAATATGACATCATGGCATCCAAAGAGTGACTTGCTTGACCTTGCACACCAGCAAGGGAACCAGCGAGGAGGCTGAAGTCTCCAAGGAGTTGGCTAAGCCAGGGGAGTATGTAACATGGAGGGCTTAGGGCAGTGTCCGAGGCCTTTCACCTTGGAGCTGTTAACAGTCAGGCCTGTGATCCCAAGGCCCCAGTTAAAGACCCCCTTGGGTTTAGGACTGTAACCAGAGAGTTGAAATAACAGAGCAGGAAAGCACCATGCAGCAGAGTCCCATGTGGCATGGTGGGCCCAACCTTGCTCCCTCCTCGGGGCCTGGAGAGAGGTCACAGGGGAAGAGATTTTTTTCCCTTCTCTTTTCCACTCTATCGCTCCTTCTCTCCCTCTCTCTATCTGAAACGTAGATCAGCCAGGCAGGAGGTCAGACAGAGGTGGGCTCCCTGGGGCCTGTGGTGGATGGACACAGTGGCTAAGGTCAAAGGAATCCCCCGGGTTATGAGACATTTATCAATGAATGCCCTGAATGTGCAAAAGAACCGGTGAGTGAGGTACATTTTTGTGTGTACAAGTTATTGTCAGCCTATACGTATGAGCGAGTGTACACAGATTTCTGTGTGTGACTGCACAGGCTGGACTGTGCCCAAACCAGCACTCTGGCTATGTGGTAAACATCACTGCATGGGTCTCTTTGCTACTTCTGCTTTCTGAGTTTGCTGCTCTCACCTAAAGTTAAACTTGATGTGTGATACTTGAAGAATTTGGTATGACCATGTTAATATCAGAATAATTTATATTATTATACTGTAGACAGCTCTGTGGTGGAAACTCTACCTCGCCACAGTCATCTTCAGGGTGAATAGCTGAAATGCTGCGCTGTGCAAAACCCATTAGCCTTTCCTCCAAACAACTATGAGGTCTACTGTACAGCTACAGTAAAGACTATTTGTGTGTGTGTCTTTATTAGACCTAACTGCATAACCAGGACTGTGCAGGATGTCCTATAAACCCAATAGGTCCCTTAGATCCTTAGGAAGACGTTCCCTGGTAGTGCCTAAAGTCAGAGCCAAAGACTGCTAGTTTATGCTGCATACAGATACAGACTTCCTGCAAATTAAGACACTTTCAAGTTTAATTTAAAATTGCTCTTTGGTACCTTTCATTCATTTGTGTATTGCATGTCTATTGTCTTGATGGCAATTTCACAATAAGTTATTACTGGACTGTTATACTGTATTAACTAGACTTCTGGTTGTTTCATTCTTTGTTTATTTATATTACACTTATGTTTATCTACATTTAATTCTACTTGAGTTGTTCTATTTTATTTCTTTCCATTTTAAAATGTTGTTCAACTGCATTTCTTTACCATATAAAAACAAACCTTTCTTGTCTTTCCTATTCAAAGTCTGAAAAACAACATACAGTAGAGTGGTTTGATTTTTATTGAGACCTTAATGGAACCAGTGGAACCTACAAAGCTTCATAGATGGGATCAAACAAAACATCAAATCAATAAATAAATCCAACACCAGTTACAGGTAGCACAATATAACTATATCTGAAAAAATGCACAAATACACCTACTTTAAAAGTCTCCTATTTGGTCAAGTTGATTAAGTTGTATTGAGTGTAGGCTTAGCATTGTCTGCATATCAAACATGCAGCATGTGCTGTGTAGATCGGTGTCAGTTGTCAGTTATATTTCAAGATTTTGGATTGTGAAGATGCTGCAGAGTATGCATCTCAAGATCAGTGATGTCCTCACATTTGCCATTTAAAATAAGAGTGAGCATGGACTGCTTTCAGTTTCATATCACAGATAGAGTTTTGTGAAGTCTAATCACACTGCGTCTGCTTAAGCTACCCGTCATCTCAAACCCTTATGCATCAGCTCAGTTGAACAGAAGAACGGAAAAATTGAAAGGTCAAGTTGAGTGGCGGTTGATTCGGTGCACACAACAACTTTGGTAACCTGATTTTTTTTTTCGTACCTGATTTGCTTGTGTGAACTGAAGAGAGGTTTAAATAACCTTTTTTTTTTTTTTTCTAATCTCACACCTTCAAGAGCGTCGGTAAACAAATGCTAAGCATCCCATGGGTGCGGAGCTCGGCGAACCGCAGAGCCTTATTTGCTCCTGCTTGTCTCAGCTTGCGGCTGTGTATTTCTGTCCCTCTGAAGATGCAAAGGTAGCATGGTAGGACACACATCAGCACACAGACTTTCGTGCATACACCCTTGCAGAAACGCACACAAACCAAGGTACTTAAACACACAGCGCCCTGCAACAAAGCAACCAAAAATAACAGGCACCTGTTGCTCAAACCGCAATGTCTACAATGAAGCCAAATTAGAGCGTTTCCCTGACAACAGTAATTTCAATCAGAAGCTGCTGCAGCGGCCTAGAAAACAACTCCACTTAAACAATGCTGCTATGTGAGTCACTAGTAAACAATGAATAAATGTGTACGTGTGTGCTCATAGTTTCCCCATAACCTTTTTTTTTTTTTCTTTTTCAAAAAAGTTCACATACACTGTAAAAATTAAAAGATGGGAGACGTCCAAGACTTTTCTGCGGTTTGAGGGAAAGGGGAGATCACATTAACCAAAAGAGGTTGAAAGATGATTGCAAAATTGATTGCAAGGATTTCTCTAAACTGTTACAATAAATACTTTACATGTGAGACATTTCAACACCAGCAGCTACTTTGACTGCATGTGACTGAGTGGGCTGCTGTGTTCTTGCATCATAGGGGCTCCTCTGGTGGTCACTGCCAGAACTTCACAAAGATGATGAGTTTCTTTCCATCTTTACTGTGACTCATTGGGACCAGTACAATAGCTGCTTCTTAGTGACAAACAATGGAGTGCATCATATTTGGAATTATTCTTTGCATTGTCTAGTTAGGCTCTTTGCTGCAGCATGAAGGAAACTGAATGTTGCGTATGTGAAGAAACAAAAGTTTTTTTTTTGACTGCACACTTCATTTAATTTAATTTCTTAATTTATATGTGATAGCAGGTTAACCTCACTGATTAATCTCATGCCTATATCACCTAAATCTGATTCAAATATTAATAAAAAAAAAAAAATTCAGGAGCTAACTCAGATGTGTATTGTGTCAAATATTGCGTATGCTTTGTACACGTGTCCATGTTAACTAAAGCGGGGGTGTGTGAATACAAGAAGAAGGCGGTGGTCTGAGGAGCCTCACGTCTTTACAAAAGAAATTGGAAGCACATGTGTTGCACTGTGCAGCATTTTAGGATGGTTGGAGGGTGGGGGTATAGGGTGCTATTGTGAATGAGGGTGTTACTGATGGGAGAAAGAAAGACAGGAGAAAAAAAATCTGTTTGTGGGGTGGGTGGGAGAGAGGGTCTGGTGGTTAGGAGGGCATGAGAATGTAAACCTCGACGTAAGTGAGGCGATTTACTCAACCCTGGGAATTCAAAGTGGGGGTGGAGGTGGAGAGGAGGGGGCGGGTGTGAGTAGACTGAATTTAAAACATATTGTCCGACAAACAAAGTGCTATCATAAATAACACATGTCCCGCTCCATGTCTTTTTCCCTCCTTGTCAACATGACCACAGTGATGTACAGCATCTGTCACTCAAAGCAGTCCAACATCCTTCATTACACAGATGGCTCAAATATCACTAATACAGCGTTACCTCAGTCATGCTGTCATGTTTTTCTTTTTAACTTTTATTAACATACCCCCACCATGAAAGGCTACGGCGGAATATATTTTTTTAAAAATGATGGGATAACATGAATTTATGCTGCAATTACGTGACAAAATGGTAACTCCCCATTATGTGCCTTAACATATCGACCATTAATACTCAGACATGCATGAAGTACCCTTGGATGATACATGAAGCTACTGTTCCATGGGCTCTTCATTTTAAAAGTTTTATTTCAGTCCTCCACCCCCCACTGCTGCAATAAGACCAACATGAGAACAAAAGGCCATGGGACTAAGCATATATACCTCTCCTCTGTGGCTCACTCAGATTTATACACTTTCATAAAAATGGGCCCAAAACGTCTGGCTCAGGGCCTGAAATCCCATCCCTGTGTTTGGATTGCAGCCAGGAAAATAACCCCCCCCCCCAAAAAAAAAAAAAAAAAAAAGGACAACACTTTTTCTCTGTAAATGTACTACTATAAATTACAAAAGGGCAGGCAGGTGAAAGAAGAACAGCATGGAGGCGGTGAAAGGGCTGAGTGATATGAGTGTGGAGAGTGGAAGCAGGAAGAAGATGACAATAAGACAATAAAAAGATGGAAGCAGGAAACAAGGATGAGGAGGAGGATGGCACCTGGAGGAAAAAGGAAGATAAAGGTTTAGATGGAAACCTTATATGGCCTGGAAACGTGGGGTTACATCTTCCTTTACCACCTTCACTCCCACCTCCACACCGTTGCTCTCCTCCCATCCCCCAAATCATACTCCATTCTGGCGGCACCTGAAGGCTGGGTCTCATCAGAGCTACCTGCCAGGGATTAACCAGAACCTGTTACCCCTCAGTGTCAGATGACTGAGCTCTCTCTCTCTTTCTCACCCACCCAACACACACACACCCTCACACACGCGCACTGTGAGAGTCTGTAATAGGAACCAGCTGGGCTTTCAAGGCCGTGCAGTGGGCCAGACAGGCCCATTCATAACCCTCTAGTGAGTTTTAATGAAGGTAGGTTCTGGGGCAGCAGCAGCAGCAGTGTGGAGGGGAGTGGGGAAATGATGAAAGAAGGGGAGACGGTTGACTCCTTCTTCCTCACTCTCTATACCCTCCAATCAAGAATTGCACACTACCCAAGTTTGTGTGGATGAGAAGCTCACCTTTAATCCATTCATCTATGCCCAGCATATGAGCTGTTTGGAGCTTCTCTCTTGCTGTACTTTGCACAGAATAAATTGATACTGGTATGTCCAGTGTGTTAGACAGGAACTGAGAAGTGAGGCTATTTGCTACTAAAAGATAAAAAATACAACGACAAGGTGAGTGACACTTGAAGATATGCATTACTTTCATATATAGGTTCTCATTTCTGGGCACCCATTACCTTACATTTGATGCTAAAGAACATAAAAGAAGAGTATTGCTTTATGGAGGCTGAACTGTTCTTCAATAGCTTGTGTGAATCTTTGAAGAAGCACATTTCAGTCAATAAAGGACACCTATGCATCCTGAGTAACATAGACATCAGTATATCAACATATCTGCAGACTCTAACAATGTTCTTTAATGAGCTGAAACCCCACACTACAGGATGTATTTCTGAAACCTGCACTCTCAGGGACTGTAAAGACTGTCACATGGACATAAACATTTCTAGCCTGTATCTCAGTGTCAAGTGTCTTAAGCAGTACGTTGTGATTACCCATATGGTCATGTCATGATTGCAAAAAAGGGCCGAATGTGAGCTGACCAAGATTAATTCCAGATATCTGCTTCTTGTGTGTATGTGAAAAAGGAGTGATTTTGAGTGAAGGCTGCATTTGAGATCCATTTGAACCTTTATTTGCCTGTACATAACAATCTATAATGGATGCTAAATGCTGTGTGGTGTTGTGGAGATTTGACACATATCTTAATTTGCATGCGAGTGAGCAGGGGCTGTTTCAGGGAGTGGTCACCTTCTTCTTGCTTTCTCTCCGGGTGAGATGGGTGGTGTGAAACCTGAGCTGGAGAAGTAACGGTGAAGAAACAGCCCTTTACACCTTGAGGTCAGGCTGATGTGAACAACAATAAACCGGGCACTGAAACACATTCCTTTTCTCAAATGCATAGATAAACAAATGGTCGGTGCCAACAATCAAAGCTCTGAAAAGTCAGTCTGAATAGTTTCTGTCAAGAACGCATCTATTATTTAGTTATGTCAGGAAAAAGATAAAGATATCCAGATATCCAGTTTCTATCAAGAATGCATCTATTATTTAATTGTGTCAGAAAAATAAAGACATCCAGGTTTGTGCTTGATTTGACAATGTCCGGACATTTTAATTTGTCTACATGACAACTACAGGGATGTATGACACGTTTTGGAATACAGAATTATGACCTTGATATGAAAATTTCTCAAGGGAGATGTTTTGGCTGAAGGTGTGATGATGCTTCATTGAAAATAGGTGGAAGTCCATTGCTAGGCAGGCAAACAGCCTCATTAGACGCAGCATGGCTCCCCTCTCCTGGCCACACAAACACGCACACAAGCGGCACTCACACGCACACAAACGCAGTACAGTCATGTTTTCGGTGGGCAGATGGAGAGAAATCGGGGGGTATGTCACAAACCTCCCACGCTCTTCACTTCAGCCCTGGTGGCCACACAGCCTTTGATATTTCCCACATAATAACTTGGTGGTTTTTCAGCTAACCCCAGGAATGTTCGTATGAAACAAATAGCACAACACATGACTTCATTGCGCAGTGTCTTGCTGGTGTGTGATAATGATGCAGGAAATATTTCAGTCATGTAGAAGCTTGATTCAATCTTGCTTTCACCTCCATAGACCACTGCAGGCTTAAACCATAGTTTGTTTAAGCATTACCCTGCCTCGTTATGAGAAACTGTTAAATAAGCTTTAAGAATGCTTACAGAGTCGTGACTGTAAGCATGAATAGACGAGCATGATAGGTAGAGGTGCATGTATTTCCATCTGTCACATTATGGTGACCCATATAGGCCAAGTATGGAGGAAATGTTTTTTTTTTTTGTTTTGTTTTTTTTAAATACAGCTCATAAATTCAAAAATCCAATTTGAATAAAGAGTTACAAGAAAGCTATTAACATGTAACATGTTGAATTTCTCGCTCAGGGTCAAAGTGAATGCTTTGAGGCACAAAAAAAAAAAAAGATAAATTATGAATTCAAAATGTACAAAGGGAAACAAGGATGGGATTGATTCTATGATTTTGGCCATATATAATCATCAATAGTTTTAAACTGGAAATTTTGCACAAGTATTTTGCACGAACATTGCACGCTCCAGCTCTCTGGGTGTGGTGATCGACATTTATGTCATGCTGGGCTGATGGGTTATGTGTGTGGAGACTTTAATGGGGAAGGGGTCATCCGGAGTTGAAAAGAAGATGGCTTTCTTGTTCTATTGGGCTTTCCTCTCTCATCACTGTCTGCATGTTGAAGCACCAACCAGCACTCAGTCTGATGGGCTGAGGGCCAAGAATGCGGGAGCTGCTAGGTGGCGTGCTGTGTGATTTCCTGTCTGAGGGGTCTTCTCGTAGTCGTAACGTGATCCGCCCTCAGTCCAAAAATAACCAATGTCCCTGCAGGAGATGGTGTTGCAGAGCTTGTGGGGCACCAAAGCAGCCTGCCCTGTTTCCTTCCTCAGAGGATCCTGAGAGGATGGAGTTGATAGCGGCTAAAAGTTAGTTATACTGTCAGCAGCTGGGAAGTCATAGACAAGGCTGTTCTATTTGTGTTAAGCAGGTGATCCTTTTCAAAGACCTCAGTCAAGTTCCAGTAACAATAATGAGCCAAACTACAACTGCTGTATGTTATTGTCAAATGCTGCTTTCATGACTTACTGTCATGATCAGGATGTTTTACAGCACAGTTTCACAAAGGAAGGGGTGTGAAAATCAAAATCAACATGATCTCTCAAGACTTTAAATGAAACTGACATGTCCCCATGTTTATTTTCACAAGAATGTCAGATTTGAGTGCTGTGGTTTCACAGTTTCTCTGCTCTGCGACCTCAACGTGCACCAACATTGCAAAGTCAGAATGATAACAAATCAACACTTTTATACTTCCTCCATGTGCTTGAGAAACAGATACAGAGAGAAAGAGAGGGGGAGGGTTAGCAAAGAATGGATTTTATCACAACTGCCATGGGACAGGGAATGGGATTTGTATCAGACATCATAAGTAAAGGGCGAACAGGGAAAACAGATAGCACACTTTGAAATATCTGACCCTAAAAGGCCGATTATTTCCATGAGGGCTTTGCCTCTCCATAAACTGAGCAGCGTATTTGTGCAGGTTTGTCTGTGTTGTTTTAGAGAGTCTGGGTTCTCCTGGTGGGGGGGACATTTTACTGGGTCATTATGCAGCAATTTGGGTGGCTGGGCCAGCATTTTGCATAGCACCTTACAAACCACAGCAGCAGAGATAGCAAAGAGGTGGAGGCACAAAACCAATACACTGGTTCCCTTTGAAGAGGATCCACTGGAGAAGCACTGCAGAGGCCCAGAGCTCCTCTCAGGAGCTAAAAGGAATGAGATGCAGGATTACCTTAGAGGGTTAAATTGCTGTATGTGGGGTGTGGTGGGAGAGGGGGGGGAGTGGAAGGTAGAGGGGAAAAACTAAAATGAGAGAGTCCCAATAATGAAATAAATCTGCCCACAGCTTTTTTGTTTAATGAACATGGAGCTGATTTATTTTCCGTGTGGCTCGGCAGATTTTTCTGGGCGCAGAACAGAGCGTGCTCTGTTCAGTGCCACGCTCAGCGACCAGGTGTGGGACAGACGTCCTGAAACAGTTAAAAGTAAACTGAGTGCCGTGGAAATGGTTGAGCTTCAAAATTTTGCGGCACTTTTTTTTTTCTTCTTTTTTTATAGGTTTGCCAGGGGAAATAGATTTGCTGCTGCAATCACAAACAGTCTGGTTTCTGTCACTGCTCAGTTCATTGTCACAACACCCACCTATGTTTTTATCTGAACTGCTGTTAAAACAAGGAGCCCATCCATTTTATTTTAAGTTAAGATAAAAATCACTGTTCTGGACATTTAAAATGTATGTATTGAGATGGATACGACCCCATATCATTTGGTTTATCACATGCAATGCAGTTTAATGAGAGAGAACAATGTAGAAAATGTGTTAGAGAACAGATTTAGAAACGTATGACACTGACTGAGGAGAGAGATAAAATGCGAGGGCGAAAGAGGGAGGGAGCTGGAGGAGAAGGAGCATTAGCTGAGAAGAAAGAAGTACAAACAAACAGCGAGGGGGGAAATATCATAAACAGATCTACTGAGACTATCAAGCAATGTAAATATGAAAAATGCCAAGCTTAAGTACATGAACCCTTGCAGGAATGAAACCCCCCTTTGTGCCCGAGTAACCTCTGTTTATGAAGACAAGCGAGTACGCCTCTCAAAGAGGCCTTGGGGGACGCCAACAAGTACGGTCAGTTCTGGGAGCATTTTAATGTTCTGCCCTCCCTCTGTCTTATCCAACTGAATCCATCTTTATCAGAAACATTGTGATCCACATATCAGGTCACTGTGCACACTGGTCATACACTCAGTGTTGATAACTATTTTCCAGTAGGCAACACCATGACACATGCCATAGTAGGGTCCCAATATTGTTACTGTGATCTTCATGATTCCTCCCCACAGATTTTATAAAAAGCTGACAGTAATTCATGATTATTTCTAATTGTGTTCACTTACACTTTGAGCACAAGCCAAGAACTGCCCCAGCTTCCAGTAAAAATGAAACTGTTCAAGAGTGAGCGGCAAGCAGCAGTTTGAATCACTACCATGCATGTGATTAACTCCAATAGAAGCTGTGTAGAAATTTGCTTTGATAAGCGAAAGACAATGACAGAAACCTGAGACTGTCTTATAGGCTGTTAACATGACTTTTCATAGTTCTACAGAGTGGTTTAGACTCTTAACAGGGCGCATAAGGACCATTAGATTCTCTTATGTGGAAAACTGAAATAATAAAAAGGTCTCAAAAGGCCAACACAACAGTCCTAAAGATCTGAGCGAGAAAAAAAAAATTATGACAAAAGGTTGATGGTGTCTGTTAACCCCTGATACTCCCCTTGTCATCCATTTGGTTGCATAACATCAAGATGGCTTAACCAGCATATTTGCTTGTTGCTCAAATTAAGTCATGCACCCAACTGACATATTGTTTCAATGCAGTAATGTGCATGCAACCCCAAATATGGCTGGCAGACTTTCAAATATGCTTTGGAGATGGAGCAAATGGTGGTTTGGCTCCCCTCAGACAGACAGTTTTCATCCAATGAATCAAACAAGCTTAAATTGGACAAATTAGGAAGAGTGTGATCAACTTAAGTTCATGGCTTGTCTTTGGCATGTGGCTCTGGTCTGAGACCAAAACGAAGAATGTTTGTTTTTCAAATGGCTTACTGCTGCCCTCTGTCAAAAAATGATGGTTACTGCAGCAAAACGTGGAAAAAAGACACAGTAGCTAAGGTTCCAAACTCTTCGAAAAGAAATAAAGCTATAACAGTGAAATGTCCATCAAACAATTCCCAGAATACCGTTTCAGCCGTGACAATCATCCCCTCTTTGTCAGCCTGTGAGTCTGCTTCCAGGAATGCAAGTGCAGACGCAGCACTTCGGCGTCCCAATGTGTGTTTCATTTGGGCTTTCTGTCTCAAACACACATGTGGCTCAAATATGTGGCCCAGTGCTCCAAGAGAAACAGACTGTGATCCAGCAAGGTCCAAATGTGCACCTCGCAGGAACGGGCCATACTGACACCAAACTAAGTCAGACAGGGCCACGTGTTTGAAAATTTAACACACATTCTTCAGAAGCTCTGTCACAGCGCTCCGCAGATGAGTCTGCATTGGAGCAGGGACTTCTGACAAAAATAACAGACTAATTAACAAGAAGGAAATGTTAACAGCTCAAGAATCCAAATGGAATATTTTAACCCTGTTTTGTAACATGTTGAGTAAACACACATTGGATTGAAGACTCATTAAAAGTGAAACTTAACTAAAAAAAAACACAAACACAAAAAAAAACTATAGCATAAATAACACCCATAATCTAACCCATACTTCAGATGTGGACCATTTTTACATAAACTCTGTTGTAGATGATGCACTCATCATCAAAATCATGTTAAGTGTGTACATTACACTACTCTGGACAGAAATATTTTGTAGATTATTGATCAAAATTCATTTTCTTAGGCAGTTGGAATTGCAGGAATTACAACACTGCCAATGCTTTTAGGCTGACAACAAATGGTACAGTGTCAGCATTTCCCCCACTATCCTTTTGTAATAACCCCTTATAAAACTTCATATTCTGAATTCAAAACATTTATGCATAAGTAGTTCTCACTTCTAAAGTGTAATAGATTGTCTCTGTTTTGTGTTGCTGTATGAGGCTCGTCTGTGATGGTTTCATCCACAGGGACAATCCACAGATCTGGGGGTAGCGTGACTTTGGGAGGATTCAGACAAATACTCTTGGCCAGATTTACTAGACGGACAGCCTGTAAATATTAGACCCACTTAGTGTGGTGTGTTTGCATCCTTGTGTGTGTTGTTGTTGATGTGTGCACAGGCATCAGCTGGTGTCTGTTCAGACTTAGAGAACGGCACGACTGGGTAAAGTGACGTGCAAAAATAGATCTATTTACATTTGTAGACTCTAAACTAAATTAAGTGTGAGTGTGTATGTATGTGGTAGAGAGTGTGGGTTTGTACATAATATACAACCCCTGGAAAGCACTTGTGTTTGTCTTACCTTCACCTTGTTTACAGCTGTTCGAAAGGGAAAATCATGTTCAATCAAAGCTGTGGTAAAAATCCACTCATACAAAGATCTTTAACAAGTTTCTTCCAAAGCAAGATTAAGCAAAAAATGTTAGACTGAAATGAATCCGTGATATCTTCAATTAACTATGTAAGTAACAAAGAAATTGGATCAACAAACACAACCGAGACTTTAAACAGCCATGACAGCAAATGTCCACCCTACATGAGGGACATTGAACAAGACAGTAAAACCTGACCAGATCCGGAGTTGCTGCACTGTTGACTTCAGTCGTAGCTTTAAATGCGGCAACCAAAAAGACAGTTTTACTAGTCTAGTTTCAAGAAATAATACAAACAACATTAATGAACACAGTTAATCAGAGAAATTCTTTTCCAGTCTAAAGAATACAGTAAATGACTTACCGATCAGACTTACAACTCCTTTGTGTATGTGTCTGCGAGAGCCATTTTCATACCTACCATTGGAGGCTGAATTGTCTGCCATAGCTAACCCATGTGGGAATTCTACTTTGCATGGGATTTCACTTAAAGGAAGTGTATTTCATAAAAAGTGTGATAGTGGGCCAGAAGAGAGATTCCAAACCAAGTCTCAAACTGGCTTTATTATTTACAACGTGGACACAGTGTTGTAAATAGCTCTTTAGAGTGTCTGCTCTCATGACAGGACATATACAAGGATCTAAATACACTTAACATGTTCTGGAGAAAATGCTGACCTGTGAACTAAATAACAGATCATATAAAATCTCCACCTTTAAATCATCAACAGTTAGACCAGGCTGAGGCATAAGTAATTGCATAGGTTACACAGTATCATCAGTTAGTCCAATTAAGTATCACTGTAATGAAGCATCTTTTGCAGAACATAAAGCTGCACTAATAGCGCTAGTTCCTTGTCATTTATGGGATTCCGTTCTTTCATAAAGATATATACTCTTTATCCAGCTGAGCTTACAAGAACTGGCACTATCACTGCCAAAACTTTACCTTGTTTCCAGGTTACATTCAATGAAAAATCTTCTGTGAGACAACAAAGGATAGAGAGACATGAAGAGAGCCAGAGCTGGGATAGAGAGAGAGAGAAAAATGGGCTTCCAAGGTATAGCAGGCTGCTTGCCAGATGCACTCTCGGCAGCTGGATAACAGATACAATGAAATTTTAGATGATTCTATAAATACCACTTCCAGCTGCTTTCAGTTAATGTCAGATGATTATTAAAAAAGGACTAAAGATTAACTGTTTGTTATCAGAAATTGAGCAATAATGTTCTTTTCTTTGGACAAACCAGTCCCAGTCAAGGGTGCACAGGGTGACAGAAAAATATATGAGTGCTTTAAACCAATCTGACAAGAAATGGATGAGAAGTATTTTTGCCTGGTCCCCTGGGACTGAGCTTTGTTTTTTCGTGTTGTCTTTCTTGTTGCATGAGTTTATATGGAGTTTTACAAGGAATAATATGCAGAGGTCATGGATGCAGGGACTGACAGCATCTTTCACTGCTCTCCCCACTAGATCCCTTCAGTGATCCCGAGGGGTTCTCTTGTTACCTGCTAATGCCTACCAGTCTCTCAGCCTGTGGGTTGAACAAAACTTCCAAAGGATTTGAATTTCTAATTTTTTTTGCTATTTGCTTCGTACTTTCTCAGCTCAAAACTTGTCCAAAAAAGTGGAACATGCAAACAAACAAAAATACTTCTCCTTCAACAGGGGACTGCGAAATCAGTGCTGCAGCTGGCGGACACTACAAGGAGCTGCAGCATTTGTACAGAATAATGCAATCAAATCAGATCAAGTTTATTGTCATTTTGCTGTACATACACAGTGGTACAGGCAAGAGCGTTTCTTCAGGATCATTAAATTAGCAAGTTTTGCGGAATGCACGTCTGGGATAGGCAAGACACTAAACCTTCACTCTCGCTGTCTCCTGAAGGGGCCGCTGCGTCCATGCGCGCCGCCATCACCGTGAACATGGCGAACCTCCTCAGGTCCCTTCAGGGACACAAGGACACACATGATGGTGTGATGATGGCGAAGTCGCAGATGTTGCCCAGAGCTAGCTGTATGTCTGTCTGCCCCGAATAATGTCGTCTCCTCCAGCTGTATGTCCGTCTGGGATGTTGTCATGGAGCCATGTTTCTGTCAAACCAAACACACAGCAGTCTTTCCACTCTCTGCGGGTTTCTCCCAGCAAACGTAGCTCGTCCAGCTTGTTGTCGATGGAGCAGACATTTGAGAATAGGAGTGACGGTCCTGCTGATCTGGAGGGGGTAGCCTTTAGCCTAGCATGAATCCCGGCTTTCTTCCCCCTCTTTTGTTAACATTCGCACCGTTTGTGCTTCCTTCTCTCTCAGGTAACTGCGGGTGTGGTCTCCAATAGGACTCCACCTTGGCACAGTATGTCCAAATCACAACCGATTGCTGCAATTCCAGCGCCGTTCACTGTCCTGACGTCCAGCAAAGTCTCCAAGCAGCAAGTTTTGTGGAATGAACATCTGGAATAGGCAAGACACTCAAAACATTCACTTTCGTTGTCTCCTGAAGATGCCGCTCCGTCTATGCGCGCCGCCATCACCATGGCAATGCAGCCAATGTGAATAATAATATAATAAGTGATATGTTCCTAATATTCAGTTTTAGAGACTGTGTTAGAGAAGTGTTTTTGCAGTTAAGTAAATTGTAAAAGACTGCATTACACTTTAAAATTTTTGTTATTTTGTCCAACTCCACATAAAAGGATGAGCAAACACTTTGAAGAGAATAAAATATTAAGAACACATCCAGCAGACTGGCTCATAACTAAGCCCCTGAGCTTTAATATCGCTCAGAAATCATCTAATCACTCAACGTCAAATTCACATTGGATTGAGTCAGCTGAGCCAGCTTTCATTATTCTGTCACTGGATCATCTGTGAATGCTGGAGTTGCCTAAAGGGCTCGATATGAGAGTTGCATTTCACCTTTACCTTGACAGAGCTGACAACAGGCTCCTGGGACAAGCATACCCAAAATGCCACTGTTTTGACTGTCACAAGCTACAGGTAAGCAAGCTGGAAAAAAGAAAAAAAAAAACAAATATGGGAATACAAATGACATGAGCTTTCAGGCTGTGCTTCAGGAGTGAACAGTGAGTGTCTGTGTCCATTTTTTTTTTTCATATATATAAATACCAGGCCTGCTGACATGCTCTCATGCACACACATTGCAATCCAGTTTGCAGAATTATGGTTTCCATTAGTGGAAGACATGTTAACTGTCAAGGCCAAAAATCCACAGAGAAGCCACCCTGTTGATTGTGGTGATGTGGCCGCCTGGGTGAGGGGTGTGACTAATTTACCCAGAAAGTGACACGTCCTCATTGCAAGCTGCAAAGCTCAACATATTCCAATGACTCGTCCTCATTCTACGCGAGTCTCCATTTATCACAATTTTACTTTTGCTTTTCATGTGCTTGATATTTTTGGTTGCTCACTCAGGCCCCTTTTATCTCAAAAACACATAAATCAATTCACAAAACTTGTGTTGTCAGATTTCCACTCACTGCCATGAAAATATCTCCAATGATTTCACGAAATCCACCTTCATCATGATGGCCACATATATTCCAGCATTGCTGACAGTATGCTAGAGTCTGTGTCTGTGTCAATGTGCTAACATGATGTGGTTTTCTAGCTCAGTAAAAGCTCAGCTTCGTGCAATTTGATTGATATTGGCGAGCAGCGCACAGTAACCCTCAAACGGCTGTGTGCAGACTTTTACCTCTGCCCTGCTCTCCACAGCTGTTTCCTGCCCCAAACTGCTGAAACAGTGGTGTAGCAGAACCAGAGGTGGGCCAACACAAACCAAAGGCTCTCTGCCACACACGTGTACACAACACACACACAATCATAAGAGCTCCAACATCTCCACCTCCCTGTAGACTGCTACTGGTCACCTTGCAGCACCTCCTGTTTGAGTTGGGTCATTTCCGTTCTCTGTCTGCTGAGGGAGGGTTCAGTCTTTGCCGAGGCTGAAACTCAGGCGAGATGAGAAGCGAACAAGGTCATAGTTTCCTCCCTTTAATCACCTTTAACATGCCTTTCACTCACACAAAACATGTAGAAAGACATGTTGAAAACCTTTTTTTTTTGTTCCCTTTATCTTTTACATGCAGCTTAAGAATCTGTGCACCAGTAGTGACTTTACAAACCGCATATAAGTCCCATGTAGCACACTTGGTTAAATTCACATCTGGGCAGAACGAGGCCTTGTGAAACTGTGGGACTCATATAATTCTAAATAAGGGATCATGGCGGTATAAAGGGTTGAAAAACAGGCTTGTGACAGGAAGGTTGTTGGTTTAGCTTAGGAGTAGGAAAAATTCTTGAGTAATGGCAATGTACCCTTCAGCAAGAACTTACCTGATTCACTGGGAAGTTCCCAGATGTGCAGTGATTTTATTTTAATGGCAGGAATGTAAGGCAAAGTGTTGATAAAGTCCTTTTTGGATGTTAAAAATGCCCATATGACAGATACTGGAGAAGATAAAGTCTTTTTTGAAATATACCAATGGCAATTACTAGGAAACACATATTTTATAACAGCTGGTGAAAAGAAAAACTAAGCTCAAAAGAGGAATCCACTTGCATAATCCTCAGAAAAACAACTTCAAACTTTAAATTTTGTGGCATACTCACTGAATGTTTACCCCTCCATCTCTGATGACAAAATCAAAACAAGTCTAAATGGAGGCTGTTTGTCGCCAGAGACTAAAACAACTGTTTAAAGACAATCTCAAAATGCAGACTGTTGAGTAGAGGAAAATTTTCTTGAGAAACACCAGAGAACACTTCAAAGTGGTCCCAAATGAGCGAACTCATAAATGGTTTGCCCGTCAAGTGTGCTCAGCACAATCACTCTCGTAGTGAGGGTAGAGAAATGAGGCAAATTGTTTGTGACAATTAGGCTGATGCCAGATACTGCCCGCCATGGCCTGCGCTATCACTTGTCCCCATCAGCCAACTCTGTTTATCAGTAATTGCAATTTGGAAAGAACTCTGTGGCGATTAGGCCCAGGGAGTGGTCAGACAGAGAGCTCACCCTGCCCTAAACAAGAGAGAACTGTTTAGGTAGAGTCTGCACGAGGTCCCACTGAGAGAGAGAGCACAGGGTTAAGAGAAAGTGTGAAAGGAAGGAAGGAGGGAGGGAAGGAAGGATGAAAGGAGGGAAGGAAGGAAGGAAGGAAGGACGGAGGGAAGGAAGGAAGGACGGAAGGAAGGAAGGAAGGAAGGAAGGAAGGAAGGAAGGCCAATATGTGGCAGTGACCCCCATCTACTTTGTTAAATACTATCTGATCTTTAACCCATCCTGTGTGATAAGGAAGCATTATTTTTTGCCACACTTAACTAAATTCTCTTTATTTCTTTTTGGGCTTTTCGAGCAGAATTTGTGAAAACCACCTACTAACCATGACAGATATGAATATACTTCCTCCATTTCTATTTTTTAACTTTCCCCTCGATTTCCCATGGTCACTCTAAAGGAATATTATGTATTGAAATTTTAATTTATTTCCCGGTAATACCTTGAGTAATGTGAACAATTACTTTTTTCTTTTTTTTTTTTTAAGATTTCATTTAGTTAATCCTGAAAATTAAACAGTAGGGCTATTTCATAATGACATTTTTAACTTGAGCTTATTCAGTGGGATTTAATTTGTGCATGAGCGCCTTTAGGGCCTCAAAACTTTCAGCGAGCAACTTCTCTTAGGCACATTACTCTACTCCTTACTGCATTTGCACAGTCTGACACACCCCTGCAGGCCAGAAATACAGACACAAACTGACAGACTGGCAATATCATAAACAAAACAAAAGGACCTTTCACAGACACTGCTCATGATAGTTGCTATAATCCTGCTGTGTTGTTCAAACCATCAGAGCTCAGTTCAATATTTGAACGTTACAGTTGGTCTTTGATACTGTTTAGTGAAACATTACACAAATACTGTATTTGGCAGAGACAGACAGGGAGAATGACAGAGAAAGACTGCGAGAAACGTAATGAAAGTAGCATCTGGTGCAGTGATTGAACAGCCATGTACAGGCAACATACCATACTATCGCTCCATCTGCATATCACATCAAAAGCAGCCAAAGCAGGATCCTGTATAGTGTTACGCAAATGCCCTGATTGCTATGCATTCATTACATTTTTTTTACTCATCCTTCTAGTCAATGTTTTTCCTGTGAGGGATAGAACATTTAAGGATCTTGACTGACATCTAGTGGATGTATCTGGCAACTACAAGGAATTGTGTTTGATAGTCATTTTCTTCATGTTGCATGTTGATGTTGCAGTGCATTAGCACAACAGATGGAGCAAAAGATGCTGGATGCGAGAGCTCACTATCACAAGCTCAGGCTGTTTCATATCTAAAACCTGTTTTTATATCGCTCCTCTTGTATCTATCTGTTGAACATAGCATACATACATACAGAATTCTATACCATTTCCTGATGCTTCCTCAAGTGTAGCCACATATGTTATTGTGTTTGTAATTTTGTGGTAGAAATCATTTTGAATATCTGCATTATGTCTCAGTGTATAATCATCTGTATTTTCAAGAGAATAAAATAAAGGCTGACACACCTTTCCAGCATCCATTTGTCTTGTCAGATGTAATAGAAAATCACTGATAGGCAGATAAGCATAAGATCTGAAGAGAGACAGAAGAGGGAAAAAAACCCACTAAAGGGAACGTGTCATCTTTAATTGGTTCCAATTGTCCCAGATTGATTAAAAATTCTCTTCACTTGCCAGTGTCTTTCATCTCCTTCCAAAGAAAACACGCACACACAAAAAATATGGTGCCCATGTTGTTTTATTTTCATTTTTATTATTACTAAAACGTTTCCTGAGGATGTGGTCCATGTCAGTGTGGGCAGGTGATCATAAGGGATTTGAGTCAGACTGAGTGTCCGATGCAGAGGGAAACATGGGGGTTACTTAAGGCCTTTTGATGGTCTTCCTGCCCTTGATGTTCACATACAGTAAGCTCAGTCAAAGGATATCAGTGACTGAACCTGTGAATCCTTTAATGTAATACCACTGCTCTCTACAGAGCCTTATGCTTCCAACATACAGTGGAAAAAGAAAATAGACCACATAAAACATGCCTGTAGTCGGAGCTGAATCCACGATCCATTATTATTCTTAAAACATTGCAGTAAAAATAATTTGCTAGATGGTCAAGTTAGAGCAAATAGCCAGGTTTTATATACTATATTTAGATTTTTTTCAATATGAGGAGTTTTATCTCAACCAAGAGATGAGGATTGTTTTTATTTGGGTGTATTACTTTGGAAGTCTTTTCAGTTTAAAAAGTAAAAAGTATTAAAACTTCTTCTTTACTGTCTACGTGTAAGGACCTTATGTCCTCAAACAGCAATTTTCAGTATGTAAATGTGTATATTTTTCAATATTGAGGAAAAAGACAGGGAGTACTTTGTAGCAAACAAGAAAGTATTCCAGAAATCACTCGGCAGAACACAACAAAGCAAAACCGAAATTGGTAATTTAGTGAAGTGCACAAGGCAATTTCAGATAGTTTAGGCTACTCTAACAATGAGAAAACTATGAAATCAGCATGGAAATTGAATCCAAATTATTTTATGTGAAGCTAAAAAGCTGGCTCCCTTATTTTACTACATTGAGGACTCTGGGAAAAAAAGCCATACAACACATAACACTTTTCAGCCTCCAACCTACAAACAGCTGCCATTTTTCATCCTTGAGCCTAAACCCAGGGGCTCAGGACGCTGCAGGCTGTAGCTGGTTCTGACTCGAACTGTGCCAGCTCTCTGTGATTTTGACTTTTTGTCTCCAAAACAGCAGCAAAAAAAAGTGAAAGAAATCATCCTCATACCTCTTCGAAGACATCTCTTCTCATGTAGACATGCGTGCACACAAGCACACAATTAATCAATGTAAAGTATAAGCAAGAGCAAAATGGTGAACTTTCAATGTTATTCACACCTAAAAATCAATTTAATGTCAAGTTATGCTCCAGTGCTAAAGCAAACCAAAACAAACAACAGAAAGAGATCAGCAGAGAATTGGAAAGTCAAATAAATCACCCTTATCAGTTTTAAACAGAGGGAAACCAGTGAATCATCCTACGAAAACAAGACCTTGTTTTTGTACCTTTAATTAGACATTTGCCTTTTAAAAGTCACCAGTTGGCAGCGACGTGGCATTGAAACTGCCAAACAAAAACAAAACAGAAGAACAATGCTTTTAGATGTGTCCACCGCAGCTGAAAGAGAAAATGGGAGATTTTTCATTCACTGATCATGTCAGACAAAATGGAAACAATGCAGAAATTATAATGTACAAATTATAGACTGCTACTTGACATTCGTCCATCCGGAGTCTATACTTTACCATTTGGCTGATAGATTTTGCCTTTTTTCATCTTTAAACATACTTCAAACTCTGAAAATAAATGAAATCCCAATATTTTAAGAACCCAATTAAATTTAGTGCACACAACATTCCTGTGTTTTATCTGTACGTCTTCCACTAAGCTCTGTCTCGTAGTTTCCCATTCCCACCCTGTAGCCTTTGCCCTCCCCAGCCGTCCCTTCACCTCAACCCCACCTCACCCTCACCCCTCCATCCTGTCTGCAGGCTGCCAGGCACAGATAAGGTGTCTTGGCAGGGAGTTGGAATGCTGTCCTTCACCTCGCTGAGTGAGAATCCAGGAACCTGTGTTCACACTATGTTGCTGGAACAATAGGACAGGGCGGGGAAGCAATTGGGATGAAAATAAAATTGAAAAAAAAAAAGCAAGAGAAAAATGAGAGAGGGACCATCAAAGCCTTGCCTGGCCAGAAAAAATAGCATGGTTTTAGATGCAAGACCACAATTCTTCTTCTTTTTCATATTGTATTTATTAACTTTTTTTGTGACAGTGTCAGAACAAAAAACCCTCAACTATTGTTTCACAATAGTTACATACTACTTACTCTTTCTTGCCTCTAGTTAGATTTAAGTGTTACCATTCAGTTTAAATGCATTAAAGGTACTTTTTTTGTGATGAAATGACTGACTGATGATTAATATTTTATGCAACTCTCCAAATCATTCTTTTCTACTTAGGACTGAGGCAGGAAAAATAACATCAAATATAATGAACTAAGAGATAAGATGCCATGTGGCTATAGTGTACTATGGTCAAACTGGTTGTGACAATTGTAAATATACAATATATATATTAATTTAATTAATTTTAATTTATTTTAATGGTAAATATTGACAGAAAATAGCAGTTTTCCAAAGAAATGTTTTCGTACTGACACTGAACCTTGAGCTCTACTGTTGCTCTTTAGATTGCTCAGTCTTCTTCTGCTACATCGGAGCAGAATGTTTTTAACATCTGAATTTTAAACAGCGCTCAAGCAGTATACAATAAAGTATGCAGGACATGTACAGTACATCCAGAAATCCTGGAATGCCATAAGGACAATTTAAAATATGCCAGAAGTGTGTCCGTGTGTATCTGTCTGTTTCAGCTACTGTGTAAAGCAGCGGCTGAGCTCACATGTGTACTGTGGCTGCGCAAACTGCCATCACCAGTTCCGTTCCCTGTCTGATTTACAGTCAGACGTTAATCAGGCACAAGTACATAAACATGTTGTGGTGTACCTTATTCACACTCTGCCCACGTGCACACAGAAACACTTTAACAGTCGTAACCCTCCATCTTTCTGTAACCTTCCTCTACTCTCCCAGCCCCTGTCTTGGGCCAGATAAACCACAGATATCCTGTGAATTTGCAATACAATCTACAATGTTGCCATGCCTGGTTTGAATATTACCTCAAGGCACTTAGGGATTCTGAATGAGGGTTTTGCCCCATAGAGCTGGCGGACAATTTATACCTTTATAAAAATATCAGCCATTTAAATCGGATGTGTCCTCTTTTGTATTCCATGTACTGCATTTTCATGCTCAGGTCGCATTAATTATTTTTAGTTAACACAAAAAATCTGGCCACTTCCAATAAATTGTTAATGAAGCCTTGACATTAAGCACATATTGACCTGCCAAACTCTTTATCCTCTTGTCAGTCAGTAAATAATGTGTCTTTAAAACTGTCCGCTCTATTGTTTCAATAAAAAGCAAAAACAAAACAACCAAAAACAGGGATTATCTGCAGATTAGAGGTAAGCAGAGTTCTGAAATGAAATCTTGCAAATGCATCTGAATGATGCTGTTTGTACTCCCTCACGTCTTGCCTACATCGTCCTTCAAAAAGGCTATAATGCTACAGACTACTTATTTTTCATCCAGTCTTCCCTGTGGGGAGACTGGATATAAAACAAATGGGACTGAGTTAAAAACTCCTCTGGCTTCAAGACAGAAAGTCAGTGAAAGTCATTTTATAGTTTTTATTGTTGCAAACATACCAATTGAGTTTATCTTGTTTTTTTAGCAAAACTAAGATGTATTGCAGGAATTAAATGTAAATGACACCAGAGACAGTTGTGTGTTGTCGCTCATCATGTGAACTCTGGTAATTCCAACAGTTGCTTCAACGCAGCATCTGCTGCCGTGACAAAATCTGACATAATGTCTCTACTCCTAAATCTGCTGCAGTCGTACCAAATGTATTACTCTTCTTCTATTATTGTCAAAATAAAATCTGACCTCAATCTGCCTCACGAAAATCGAGCCACCCTCATGGTCTGCTCTAAGCGGTTAGGAACTACGTAAACAGTTGGTCGGCTGTGGAGGGTATGGGAGGAAGCCACAAATTTAGGGGTAGAGTATGGGGGGACCACAGTGAGTAAACATTGTAATTCAAAGAATCATCCAGGGTGGCTGGATTAAGAATGGATGGGTCAGAATTATGTTAACAGCTTGTTACATTTATATTCCTTTAAATGATGGCTATACTTTGAAATTTGACAAGCTGCCAAACTGAAACTCATCTCCATTAAACAAGGAAAATTATATTAGCAAAGTAATGCTGGAAGGATGATTATAATGGTTTAAATGTCTATGGAATATCCATCACACTGTTTTAAATACAGCCTCATAGGTTTTTTACAAATTCAGTATAATCACCCTGTGTGCTTCATTATAAGTACTGCTTTCAAATAATACAATAAGTTTTATGGTTTTTGGCAATTTTAATTGCACAAACTTTGCAAGCATCTTACATCATTCATGTAATGTATTGGTAGCCCATTCTTCTGAAAGGGCTCAAAGTCAGGAGAAGTTTAAGTAGAATCCATTGTACATGAGGTGCAAAGATGCCTCATTTAACTACAGAGTACAGAATTACCTAGAAGTAAGAGCCACATTTCTGAATGTCAAAAAAAATAAATAAATAAAACACTGCAGTATAAAGTCATTATCTGACTACAACATTCAAGCTTGCTGTGTTAAATGGAAATAAGTAAACCATCATAGCATTAGCTATCAAACTCCAACAACATCTTTCACTTGCCAACCGTCTTTCGATTTTTATATTGTAACAGTCTTAAAAGGGCAACATACAAGTAAAAGACATTTACATGAATAGGTGCCCGAGTCTCTAGGACACTTGAAAGTTCAACTTTTCCTTTGTTGGAGTGTTTATCGCACACAAATGTTCCTCGGTAATTGGTTCTTTTCTGCTAAACTAAATCTCCCAAAGTCTCATCAATACACTTCAGTTTATTTGAAATGCGTTACACTCATCCAACTCCAATCTTTCCTCTTTATAGTGCCATATGTCAGAGCAGGGAGGGATTCCTTCTGCATACCTTTTATATTCAGTATTGCTGCCATCAAGGAAAAGGCAAAACAAACAGGAAAATAGGCAGAGGATGTGACTGCTTTCCTGGAGCCAGACCAGAGAGGCGGTAAATCATAATCCCTGAGCCGAAACTGAATTCACCACACCTATCAAAACCCATTTAGGATCAGAGGCCAGAGGTCCAACCATTTACTATCTGTGAGCTCCCCCTTTTTTCTCCAATCCTTTTTCTTCCAGGGTAAGAAAACAGATAAATGAAAGCCAAATACACATGGATAATCCTCAGCGTCTTTCCAAAAAGGAAATTATTATATTTGAAGTTATGAAAGTGTTTCCTGAAGTAAAGGAAATGCACCAGATTTTTTGGCCTGTGTCTTGATCTAAGAAAAACATAAGCAGACGCACACTGGCAGAAAGACAAATACATGCCCTTCCACAACCCTCCCTTTTTTCTTACTAGCGCAGCCCATCCATGTGCATTGTGCTGTACAGTATATCTCAAAGCAGAAAGCTTTCCTTTTTTTCTTTTCTTTTTTTTTTACAAAAGCAAAAGTGGTGGAAAACTCAAAAGGTCCTTCTGGCCAGAGACATGAAGGCAGGAAATTGCACTGATTTAGGCTCAGCTTCTTTTGGCATCTGTCCGCCTTCTTCGTTTTTCTTTCCTAAAGTGAGGGCGTTTGTTCCACAGCCGCTGGTCTAGATACAGTCATCTAAGATGTTTTTCTTCGTCTCTCATTATATCCACAGTAAGCTGACGAGTGGAAGTGACTGGGAGCATCTCAGTGCTTTATAGTAGAAGCTGTAAACTTCAACTACAATCAGCCTTTTTTTTTTTTTTGTGGGGAAGCCAGAACATCCTTACAAACTGCTGGCCTCATTCGTACAACTAAACACACAAAGGCATGTGCATTTATGATGAAGATAAAGAACTTACTTACACCATGTAAACCTGATTACCGAAGTGCAGGTGTGCTATTATGATATTTTCTGTACTGCATGATCAACCCAGTCTCACAGCAATTCGTAAAATAGTCACAAAACTTAAACTATTGATTTGTGTCCGGAGATACGAATCGCCCAACTTTTTCGTGTTCCCCAGCATGAATTTCTAACCAATACATTTCAATTGTAATTATCTTTTGTGTCTGGGCCACGTTTTTTCCCTATCAGACAGCACAGATGCTGTGATGTTTTTGTCATTCTTTTCTTCCGACAGTCAGGCATTAACCAGTTTTACTGTTATGGCCCGTCCACACTAATACCTATAGAGATCACTATACAGATGTGTGCGCCCACACTGATGAACTTTAACATTCTGTAACACCGGCACTGAACAGGGACCGTGTGCTCCAGTTGTGTATAAACTCCATCTTCATTCAAATAGAAAAGGGAAAAAATATCCAGGCAGAGAATCTGTTCTGAGGTCGCTCTGAATGGGATCCCAACAATATCGTTCATAGCTATTATTGTTTATTTGTAATAAAAATATATACGCTGTTACTCTGTTTGAGCTACATGCTCATCGTTACTTTCATTTCTCTTAAACGAATACAACTCTGAAAAAAAGGACACATGCAGGTAAATGTCGACCGGTGTGATCGCAGCGATGGATAATCTGACCATTGTAACTGAGAGGCAGAGGCCAGCAGTGGGGAATGTATCTGTAGCTGTGTGCAGCTTTTAGCTAGCTTATTCAGGCTAGATACATTAGCTACTAGCTAAACTTAGCTGCTGCGGCTGCTTCTTCTACTGTTTTGGCAGTTGGCATCCAACGTTCAGGTGCATTCCCGCCACCTATTGTACACACAAAAACATTACAGACTCTTTAGGACGGGTCTCTTCTGGGTCTACTGCCAGGCTGCGCAGTGATGCTAACAGGGTTGCCTTATTTCCCCCAAACACTGCCAGTGTAATAAAAACATAAAACATACCACAACACGATGTACTCTTTTACACTTATTTCATACTACACATATTATACTTTAACAGTAGCCCACTTAGTTAGTAGTTACTAGTTCAATCTGTTTATTTTAGTTTATTAATACAAAAACAGAACCCTAGTTGTAAACCCCAAGAAGAACTACATATTTCATGGTGTGTCCAATCACACTGTATTGTAACGCTACTGGAAGTCATAGTTCTTTCTTCAAAATAGCCATTTCTCCTAAATGGAGGGTGAAATATAAAACTTTAAGTGCATTTAGGGGTTTAAATTGATGTGGAACAAGTTTATTTGGATTGACTTTACAAATGAAATTGATATATATATATATAGGTGAAATTAAATTCTTACCATTTAATCTCATTTTAATAAGAAAAAGCAATGAGTAACTACAACAGAAATTAGGCCATGGAGTAACTATTATACATCTTAATCAATTTTGATCCTTGATTTTTTTCTTCAACTTCTCTATTAACCCCTCTTGTGTGATGTTGTCCTTTTAACCAGTTTTTAACTACCTGTCCTTTCTGTACATTTTCATTTTTTATGGTGTGTATTTACATGTGTTTTCATGCACTTTTTATTGTTTTTACCTGTGTTTGCCCTGTCCTGCCTGATATTGTACCTGTGTTTTATGTTCTACCTGTCAAAGCACTTTGTGAAATATTGTTCTTAAAGGTGCTATACAAATAAAGTTATTATTATTATTGTTATTAAATACTGTATAGCCATATAACCATATGACTGTTGTTAAAACACATGAATGAGTGTAACCCTGAAATTGTGTTCCTGAAGAGATAAAACAGCCGTTTAGGATGTCCTCGATGTTAGGGTTAGGATAGTATGAAACAGGATTTAACCAGGAAAAACATCTTTAACGAGGCCAAAAATGACACCCATGGATTCCAGTAAGTCAAAACAAAGCTGCCATTGAAGAATTTAACCACTATGTTTGACACAATTACTTTCATTTCATTTTATCCAAGTGAACTTCACACGTCTCCTGGTCAACCGGTCGAGGCAGATGGCCGTCCCTCCCTGAGCCTGGTTCTGTCGGAGGTTTTATTTCCCCTGCGGAGGTTTTCGGTTCCTTCCCACTGCAGCTGATGCAAGTTTAGTTTGCGGTCACAGTTCTGTTTCCACCATCGGTGGCAGTAGTGGCAGTGGCGGTGGGGGAGTAGCAGATACGCTCCACTGTTGACACCAGTGTTTACTTCCGCAAACATTGAGCGAGCTCACTGCGTGACGTTGTTGTGTCCTCTTCATGTGGGTCACTTTTGGGTCATTAGGTTCATACAGGAGATCACATATAAATTGCATTAAATTGGAAATGTGAATGAACTCGCAAAAAAAATCAGATTTCACAAAAAATCTGAATTGAGCATTAAGTCCTGCAGTCTGAACGTAGCCAATCTGTTGGATTGTCAAGTCAGATAAAACGGCGTTATCCTTATTTGTGATATAAAATATCATGTCGGGAATCCAAGGCTGTCGGTATGTTAAGGCTATTTTTAATGGGTTCCATTTGTTTTACATAAGCTGAAAAAAAAAGAAATAATGACAATTGTTAAGAAAAAAAGAAAGAAATACATTTACAGTACATATACACAAACCTATACATCTATGGACATACATATATAATAGGAATCCATGGTAAGTTTTTCTTCATCAGTGTATTTGTGTGCGTGAACAACGTGATTTGTGAATCATTTCCACTTCTCGTTCAAATTATTTACAAATTGTACTTTTTTGCAGCCATAGAACAACTCACAACTTAGAACCTATGATGGGACGAGAGCTGCGACAAAGCTTAGCCGAAAAGTGCACATTTTTAGCTCTTCGCCTGCAGCTTTTATTTATAACTCATTTCTCTCCATGCCTTCACAGCTTTGGAATGCTCTGCAGAACAACAGATCCGTGATTCCCAGCTACAGGCTTCAGTTTGGGACGATTGATGGCCGCTTCCCCGCTGAGTTCACATAGCATCAGCCTGTTTCCCCACAGTCTCCGAGGTAATCGCCTAATTTCCTTGTGGTGTAAATCCTGCCGTTTGTGGTGTTCAGTTGCCACAAACCAGGAGAGGTCCAATGCAGGGCTTGTTTCACCACGACGAGTGTATTCCCGCATTAATCATCGCGACACGTTGATCTTCTCCTTTGGTGTCTGCACCACATGCAGGTTGTATAATGGCACCAACTGTGAAAACCACTGTATAGGAAGCTTTCAGTTAACAGTGCATTGATTTAACGGGTAAACAAAGACACAACACTAAAGCGCTGTTTTACTTGAGGAGGATTCTGTTTACTTATCTCTGAGCTATCTCTAAAGGCTGTAATGTAATTGTCAATCAAAGAGAAAAACATAAGAAGAAATTACAAAAAAAATTGAATTAGTTTGTCTACGTACTAGTATATGTGTGTCCCTGATCAGGGGTGTACACTCACTCAGGGAAACATGGCTTTGTCTTCGACCCACTCTAAGATTGTCTTTCCTGAGTGAAACATGACTCTGCTGCTGTTACAGCCTGACATTTTTCCAATATTTTGTCACACTTAAGATGGTCTTGATGCTCTGTGACCTCTTGACCCTTCCTCATGCCTTTATGCAGTTCATAGGGAAAGTCCTAACTTAGGATCCAATGGGAGGCAGAGGGCGAGTTGAGGTCAGACACTTTAAGGTTTAGATGGGTCACTAGTTCAGTGGTTCTCAAACTAGTCATGAAATGAGCCAGTTTAAATTTACTGAAATTAAATGTCATGGGCAGTCAAATAGTGCAGGAACAACCTGCTCAGTGTTCAGTAAAAGTGACGGGGGGGAAGCCTTCAATTTTGTGGTGGTAGTCAAAGCTATTGTTGACACCATATCAAGAGCAGTGGGGAGCATGACATCCTCAGCTGTCGGATGTGGTTTCTTGCGATTCTGTTACAGGGCTCCAGACTAACTTTTCCAGTGGTAGCATGGTGCTACCAACTTTCTTCATTGGTCGCACCAGCTAATGATCTGGTCGCTCCACTCCCTTATTTTGGTTCAGCATTGCCATAGCTATTAATGCACCATGCGGCTGATGAATAGTTGTTTCTGCATAACTTAGTTATGTTGCGTTGATCTTCAGTAATACAAGACTAGATATTTGTAAAATGTTTTAACCTTAAAATATATTTATTTTGTCACCAATCCTCTTCTAATACCAGTCATTAACTGGACACAGGCTAAAAAATCGCTGAAAATGCCCATGGGTAGATGGTGCATTTTAC
>NW_007577833.1:732875-738786 GCF_000690725.1 Stegastes partitus | reverse complement strand
AAATGTGAATCTGGGGGGGCGCCACACACTTTGAGAAACACTGGCTGCACAGAGGATGGTTGTAATCCAGATTAACAGGTGTTGTGCCAAAAAAGTACCCCCTCTCAAGGAGCGCAGTGACAGCCATTTGCCTGTAGATGAAAATAAAAAAACGTCTAACAGTAATAGTTATTATCTGTCTGTACATGGTCATATGGAAATTATAAGAACAACAGGGATAGATTTGGTCTGAGCATACTGTGAAAAGTTAAAAATGCACCCCTCCAGATTTACTGAGGGGGGGCATATTCTGGCAATGGGGTCTGCTGGAATATGCACCCCAATCTATTTCTGACCCCAAAGGACTTAAAGCCACCAAATTCACAACATTTATTGATGATCATGGCCTGAGCATAACCTGCAAAGTTACAAATGCTGGGACCAACAGGGACAAAGTTACTGGGGGGTGCATATCCCCCCCCCCCAGTAAATCTGGAGGGGTGCATTTTTAACTTTTCACAGTATGCTCAGACCAAATCTATCCCTGTTGTTCTTATTATTTCCACATGACCATGTACAGACAGATATCAACTATTACTGTTACACTTTTTTTATTTTCATCTACAGGCAAATGGCTGTCACTGCGCTCCTTGAGAGGGGGTGCTTTTTCCAGCAGGGGTGCTTTTTCCGGCACAACACCTGCAGGCCAGTGTCATCTTTTTCTTTACTCGTCAATTGGTAATGAATAGAGATTTTGTTTTAATTTTTGTTGTCAGTCCTTCCTAAATTTACATTCTCGTCACAAATTAGCCACAGAAAATGGACAGTCAATGAAAAATTGCACCGTGCCCCCCCCTCCACTATTTGAGAAACACTGCACTAGTTTGTCAGACATGCTGGATATTAAGATTGACATGTGCATATGCACAAAAAGATTTAGATAGCTTTATTTGATGTGGCTCCAGGTATTCTCAGCTCAGCTGGCTGGCTATGTTTAAGACCTTGTGGCATTCTTTGATGGTCTAAACAAATTCCCTCTGGTTTGCAGTGGAACGATAGAAATGTCTCTATCTCAAAAGCAGCAGCCGAGGCTTTCAGAAGTTTATGTGCAATGGGAAGACTTTCCTCCCCCTCTCACCTCTGCTCACTCTCTATTTTCTACCTCTGCATACACAAACTCTTTTAGTGACAAGTTCTTGCTGCAGCTTAAATATGTCATTAAAGCAGAGAAAGTGAGGAGGATGGAGAGGCACAGAGTCGCTGCTACATGCTTTTCAGTGTGGAAGATCATACAGAGCCTGTGAGATTGTTTTAGGTCTCTCCAAGCTGTCGTTTTGAGCCATAAATGAAAGCAAAACAACAGTGTGGGAGCCAGCCGAGCCAGTGGAGGCTCAAGGACTTCGTACTTTGAGTCGCGGTTTCATATCAGGCCAACACCACTTCCCAGCCTAACTCCTCTAGCTGTGTACCTGCCTTCCAGCCATCCATTTTCTCTCTAGATCCAACCTACTTTCCCAGCATGTCACACTGCTTAGAGCTGTGCTCAGATCCCAGTCATTTTTAGTTGGAGCTTTTCCTCTTATTTCTGCTGATTTGCTTTTAGAGATGTGTGATACCACTAATTTCCTTTCCGATCTTAAATCAAAGGTCGTGCCCCAGATACCCATATTGATTCTAGTTGTGTGAACGAGTCTTATGTGCTTAGAAGAGGGAGATAAAGAATAGGTTGCTCTTGGAGAACCACCTACAAACAATACAAATACACAGGGAAGAACGTATCGATCGAGATACACTGCACTGTACATAAAATCTTATTTAGCTGCAGCAATGTGTGAAGCCCCTGATAATACATGAGCTACTGTAGAAGACAAGAGGAGTCGACAGGTCACATATGCTTGTAGTTTTATATAGAATGCTGTGTTATTCAAATTGAAATGAAAAAAATAAATGAATAAAAATGCCAGTAAAATACATAAAGAAAGTAACATTGTCACACCATAAATGAGTCAATAGTCTGCCAGCTGTCAATCAAAATGGGTCAGTGAACATAAACGACTGCTCATACTTTTACTAATGTAAGATTAGATGCTTATAGAGTAACTCATTTCAAATGGATCTGCAAGTGAAATATACAGAAAATATACAGAGTTCTGGCAGTTTCACAGTCATTTAGCATCACAGGCCTTGAAAATATGAAGACACCGATGAAATATTTGATTGAATTGGCATAAGGGGACCCAAGCTATGGAATTTAACTCCAAGCTGGATTAAAAAAATAGAGAAGTTTTGACATTTATTTATGTCATTATCTACTTTATAACCGTTTTTATGTATATCAATTTGAACACACTGAAGACATGGTCAGTGATAAATGTCACCATAGCTACACACTCTCTCTTACTTGCCATTACCAGAGGACTCTTATAGAAGTCTGGTTGCAGCAGAATTGTCTTTTTTTTTTTTTGGTTAAAACGGTTCCTACTGAGTGAAATGAAGACTCTCAAAGTTGCAGCCATGATAGGAACTAGTTGGATTCTCTAAAGGCTAAGGAAAAGGTGCTTCAATGGTTCATATAATATGTCCTTTAAGCAAAGAACAGACTGATCCAAACTTAACAAAAATAAAGGAAATAAAGCCAATTCACCTCAGTGACTCAAACATTTATAGAGCCGAAGCTCACATATAACTATGACAAGCATGAGGAGGAAGTAGCTGGTATCGTATTTACTTTGTAAAATACACATTTACCCTAACATACTGAGTTTAAAATAGAATAGAATAGAATAGAATAAAATTTAGATATTGATTGTAAAATAGTAGGCCTGATCCCAGAACAGAAAAGTTTGGATCAAAAGTTTCAGTACCCAAACACCAGTGTTTTTTTTTTCTGCTCTGTGTGACTGACAAATTTCACATCACCACTGAGGAAAAAAACGAAACAACTGCCCTCTTTACCTCTCCTTTCCTCCTTCCCTCATCCATTTTCTGTACATTTCCTGCTCCTTTCCTCTCCCTCTCTTTTTCTCCTCTGCTCCACTTATGCATCCCAGCAGTCTAGATTTCCTTTCCTCAGGTTATAATAGTTAGACTGTGAAATCACCTCGGCCCCCACACCCCTCCCTTCATCCCCATGTCCTTCTCCCCCCCCTTCCCTAACATCTTTCTCTACCCTCCTCTGATCCCTTACCCCCCTCTTACTACTTATAGCCAATCTTAAATATTTATGGCCTCGAAGCTCGAGAAGTAGGTGGGGGCACAAGGCTTTACCTCGCCTATGATTACTTGGGTGTTGTCGGGAACCAAACGAGGTGAGGTTTGCGCTACAAGGGTAATGCTGTGGAGCTGCAGCCCTGCCGAGCAGAAGAGGGGCGACCCAATCTCCTCGGAGCCCCCATGCTGAAGTGATTAGGCCACAGGAAGCTGAACCTGACATTGCTGACACTAGGCCCCCTTACCACATCCTGCCTCAACATCCACCCCACACCACATGACACCAGCTCTCTACTCTGACACCTGACTTGCTGTGGCAACCGCCGGCTGATTTACATCATCTGATATGGTCACAGACGATGGAAGGGCAGAGGATGTAGCAGGACACTCCAGAGAGTAAAAAGAACTGCAAAGAAGCAACCAAAGAGCAGTGAAAAAAATGTGAGTGTAAGAAAGAAAAGAATGCTGCAGCAGCAGCATCCTTTATTATATATCTGTTTCAGATAGCAAGCAATGCAGCCTGCCAATTCCAAGACTATTAGCAGTAAGTGGGAGGAGTACGGTAGGTGATCTATTCTGGCTTCTGGACAAGAAGATGTCTGACAATTTACCATCTTTTTTTTTTTCTTTTTCCCGGGAGGATTTATGTAGGGCTTGTGTACTCTGTTATCCCACATTTTGTTTCTTATCAATTTAAAGAGGGAAACATAGGAATTACCATCATTTAACTAACGTTAATGCAGTGGTTGCCATCTCCCCAAATAAAGAGAAAACATTCACCAGTGTCTTTCTCTCCTTATCAGACCACTGCCTTTTACCTTAGTATTTGTTAACATAACATACAATATCTTACAGTGCATGATTGTTCAAACAGACAATCCATTGATTAAGATAACTTTCCTGACAGAACACTACTGCCCTCTTGTGTTTTGGGGTGTTAAAGGCAGAATCAAGAACATGGAAAATTGCATTTGATTTAATCTTGACCCTGGAGAGAGTATCCTTCCTATGTAAGCACATGAGTAAGAGAGATAAAGATGTGGATTTTTCTGACAATCTGTATCTTAGGTTCAGTCCATAACCATTTAAACATCAGAAACGGGGTTGTAAAAACAAACAAAAAAAACCCCGTAATTTTCTGACTTGCATACAAAATAGCTAAAATATAGTTTTCTCTGCATTACTTTAGTTGATGTGCACTTAACAAAACGCTATGTTTTCTTTTTCAGAGTGCAAATGAAAAGGATGGCTGAGAGCAGTTCATTGTTTTGTGCTTTAAGTGATTAAAAAAAAAAAAATCTGTCACATGAAAAGCTTTGTTCTTGCTAGTTTGATGGCAAAGCGTTGACAGTATGCAACCCTGGAAGTCAATTTTAATAGATGTAGATGAGATATAATAAAATAATGATGCCACTTTTAGATGGAAGAAGTAATTATTTCTGAAGAATTAATGGCTTTATTTACAGCTAATAAGTCATTTACTGATCCTTCATAAAATTCAGTTAAAAGGCATGAAAAAGGAGATCAGGCATACATGCACACTAACTAAAGGACAACTACATGTGTATCCACAGGTGAGTGCAGCATACACGCTAAGATAATCCAATAAATTCAAGCCTGTAAAATATCATCACCCACTGTAAACAATAATAAAAATAGTTATTAGAAGTTTACTAACAAATATGACATTGTGAGCAGTTTGCATTTGTCAGTTTGTGATCTGGATCAAACAACCCCAACACAAGAGATACACATCATGGATAATGCGTCACAAAGAGTATTTTATTCTATCACATAAAGCCAAACTAAGGATTCCACTAACATTTCTAAAATAGGGGTGCAGGAATCAGTAAAGCCAGTTGTGTGTGGTGTACATGAGTGGAGGATGTGGGTGCAGATGTTGTAAGGTGGAAAACAAAACAGAAGGACGAGGAAAGACAACATGACTGAACCAGACTGTGGGATGCCTGTGGAAAGGAGCAAAGTGAGTGATTAGACTGCAGCCAGGACTTACATCATCTAGAGACACACTGAGCGCCACAGGTGTCCCAGATCACACCAGTCAGCCACCTGCAGAACAGATAGATACAAGTTAGTGCCAGATCAAACTCCAAGATAACCCCAGGGGTCATTACAGGGCTACGCACTTAATTTAATGATGTTTAGGTCACTCAATCATTAATCCAGACCTTGTCAGTGGCCCCAGCAAACACAGCAAAAAGTTAAGCACATCCACAAAGCCAAGTTTGTTTGTTTTTCATTCTGCCTGAAAAGTGCAAACCACCTTTTGTCTTTTTTTTGTTTTAAATCCCCTAGGTCAGACTGACACTTAAAATTAACACATTTCTTAAAAGGAAAGAAATTGCATTTGTTTAAGCTGTGATATCAACTCAAATGTAGTGCGAAGGACTAAAGGGGTGTAAATATAACACTGTAAATATAATGAAAGCACGACTGATAGAGTGCAGCTGTCTTTAAAGTCAGTGCAACTATTTTTAAGTAAATAGAAAACTACGTGGGAACTGCAAATAATCACGTGAACAAGCTTGCTTCCAATAATATCAGTCATTACCTGTGAGAAAACGTATTGCCTTCCATGCTTTGCTGAATGGCAGGTGCAGCCTCTGCCTCCTGCAGCCAAAGGCTACCACATTCAACTGTATACTTTGTGTCCGAAATCCATCCATCCATTATCTGTACACCGCTTAATCCTCACTAGGGT
>NW_007577833.1:725077-731250 GCF_000690725.1 Stegastes partitus | reverse complement strand
ACTGTTGCTTTAACCAATCAGATTTTGAGTTGGTGACTCCAGGGCCATCTAGCAGGCGAATTTACAATAAGTATAAAAACAACTTACCTCACTGATAAAAAATGATGCTGGTCAATTACGTTCAATCTCATATGTGTCACGTCAATGATTTGGATGATACCCTATTGTGTGAAGTGCGTGCACTTGCGCAAGCATCAGGATACTGGCTGCATTTCATTAACGGCCACTGGTGTCTTAATAACAAGGATTTTTTTGAAGGTTACATAGAAAATCCTTATTTTAGTGAAAAATTAACCTTCACTAAAATTAACAGCTGTAAAGTGACAGTGGTTTTTGCCAATGTCAGTGACTGGATGTAATCTTTCCTAGAAGAAGTTACCGTAGTCTGAACATAGAGCAGTCAAGACAGCAGAATGCAACAAGGCCTACAATCATCTGTCAGCTGTTCTTTTTCTGTATTTGCAGTTATTTGAAACACTGGGCATGTGATTTACCATTGTCTTCATTTGGCATGTATAACATTGCCATGAGTGGTATGATACTAAAAGGTTTGCTGTTTTGCTGACCTCATGTGTATTGCAATATGACAGCATTAAAATGTCCAGCTATTCTTTTTCAAGATATATTTTCCATAACATTGCAATTTCAATGTATCGTGAGCCTTGATTTCTCACATGTGCATCACATCACCTGCAATTCTATTGATGGACTGCTCATATATAGCAGGGGATGTCTGGCAGAGAACATACTTCAACATACAAGTATATTAACACCCAGGAGGCATGCATGGAGACAAAGAATGCCATGAGAAGAGACAGCAGTTACTTGTAATCATGTTCCTTCCTAGAGTTGTTAGTTAGTACTACACTGAGGAAGCCTCTAACAGCATCACCTGTCAGCACACCTGGCCCACAAGAAGAACATGAGTCAGCTGACACAATACCGGCCTCCTTAAAGAATGGATCTGGAGATGTTCTATATTTCTCTCAATGTCAACAAATCCTGTGGAAAAACAAAACAAACAAGGAATTGACCCAGCCCCCAGATCAGCATTGTCTGTGTATCCAAACTCCCGTAGAGATCCATTGTTGTCCAAAGACTATTAAAAACATATCACTGAGCCGCACCATTGCACAGGATGACATGTTTCTTCATTACAGAAAATACGGGCACTATAGTTTATTTAGAAACAGCCTCTCAGACAAATAATGGTTACTTTCAAAGTCTCTAAAGAGTTGTTCCTGAGAGGCAAACACACAATATAAACAACAATTTTATGTAAACAATCTGTATTTTTTTTTTTTTTTAAACTTTACTGTACAATGCAGAATATTGCCTATTAATTCCAGCCATCTCAGCACGGACAGATGTGTGTCTGTGTACGCCTCAACACTTTGGAAGACAGAAAAATCCTCAAGTAAAGGAAACTGATAAATGCCTAAATGAAAAAAGGTAAGGCTAAATTCAACTGTCATTTCAAGTGCTTCAAAGGTTTTTAGATGCAATAAACCTACAAAGTAAACGAAGTCACTGATCTAAAAGTTAATTTGGTCAGATTTCCAGTGTTGTACAGTCATGCTACTGCCCAGAATAAAATGCTGGATGCAGCCATTTATCAGCAAACACAAGTAGGTATTGTAAATACAACAGAAAACCAAATAACTTTTTTCTCAGACCAGAACTTCTGCATTCCTGCACAGTTTCAAACTACCTCTTCTAAGGATGCTGTCACAACTATGGTACTGGTCAAATGTTTGGACACACGTTCTCATTCAATGGTTTTTATTTATTTTATTATTTTAATTATTCTCTAGATCTTAGATCAGTACTAAAGTCATCAAAAATTACGAAAGAACACACATTTAATTGTGCTGTAAAAAAAAAAAAAAAAAAGAGAGAGAGAAGTGTTAAACAAATCAGAATGAATTTCATATTTTACATTCTTCAAAGTAGCCCCCTTTTGCTTTGATGACAGCTTTGCACATTGGCATTCTCTCAGTCAGCTTCATGAGGTAGTCTCCTGGAATGGTTTTGAATGAACAGGTGTGCCTTGTCAAGAGTCAGTTTGTGGAATTACTTGCCTTCTTAATGTATTTGAGACCATCAGTTGTGTTGTGCAGAGGTAGGGTGAGTACACAGTGGATAGCCTGCTATCGATATATGACAACTGCTGTTGTAATCCATAGTATGGAAAGAACCACTCAACTCAGTAAGGAGAAACAATTACTTTAAGACGTAAAGGTCAGTCAATCCAGAAAATTTCAAGTACTTTGAATGTGTCCTTAAGTCTGTCACAAAAACAATCAAAAGCTATGATGAAACTGACTGTCATGAGAACTGCCCCAGGAAAGGAAAACCAAGAGTTACCTCTGCTGCAGAGGATAAGTTCATTTGAGTCACAAGCCTCAGAAACCGCAAATTAACAGCACCTCACATTAAAACCCAGATAAATTCTTCACAGAGTTCAAGTAGCAGACAAGTCTCAACATCAACTGTTCACATCAACAGTGGAGACTGCATGAAACAGGCCTTCATGGTTGAATTGCTGCTAAGATGTCACTTCTGAGAATGAACAAGAAGAGAATTGCTTGGGTCAAGAAAAACAAGGAATGGACAGTAGACCAGTGGAAATCTGCACTTTGGTCTGATGAAGATTTATTTATTAAGATTTTTGCCTCCAACCGCTGTGTCTTTGTGTGACACAGAGAAGGTGAGTGGATGGTTCCCACTGTGACGCATGGAGGAGGATTTTTTTTTTCATTGTTTAACCAGGAAAGACCCATTGAGATTAAAAACCTCTTTTGCAAGGGCATCCTGGCCAAGAGGCAGCACAAGTTACAATTTAAAAGACATAGTTAAAATTACATGCACATGAAAAAGAGTGGCAATTAGATAACATTGTCTAAAGTGCTCTCAGTTTGGATTTAAAGTTGCTTAATGAGATAAGTTCAGTCAGTTTCCAGTCTTTTTGCATCATGTTCCATGTTGAAGGAGCAGAGTAAACAAAAGCCCTTTTTCCCAGTTCAGTGCGGCTAAATGGAACAGCGAGCAACAAATTGTAATTTGAATGCATAGAATACGCGTCAACACTTCTCTGGATGATCAAGTTACAGATTTAGGAGGGCAAGAGTCCAAGCATGGCCTTATAAACAAAAGTGTACCAGTGAACCAACCGCCTGGTGGACAAGGAAGGTCATCCCACTCGGGAATACAGCTCACAATGATGAGTCAAGGCTCTACAGTTAGTAATAAACCTCAAGGAAGCATGATAAACAGTGTCAATTTTATGAAGACACTGAGCTGAAGCATTCATGTACAACAAGTCTCCATAATCCAGAACTGATAAAAACTTTGCAGTGACAAGCCGTTTTTTTTTTTTTTATTCAAACGAAAAACAAGATTTATTTCGAAAGAAGAAGTCCAATTTCAGTTTGAGCTTTTTAACAAGATTGTCAATATGAGGCTTGAAGGTGAGGGAGTTGTCAATTAGGACTCCAAGGTATTTGTACACATGTACCACCTCAATGACATTTCCCTTTAAAGTAGACACTGTGGGTGGCGCTTGAGGGATTTTCTTGGTGTTTGAGAAAAGTATCAATTTTGTCTTGTCAGCATTTAGGACCAGTTTTAGCTGCAGAAGTGTGTGTTGGATCACATTAAAAGCTTTCTGCAGAGAATCAACAGCGATGACAAGGTTTGATCCAAAGCAGCAAATGATTGTGTCATCAGCATAAAAATGCATATTAGCATCCGACACGTTTTGGCCTAGTTCATTAATGTCCATAATGAACAAGAGGGGACCTAATATTGAACCCTGTGGCACCCCCTTTTGGATATTTAAGAATTCAGAACACAAACCATCACATTTAATGCACTGAGTCCTGTCACTCAAATAGTTTGTGAATCAGGAGACAGCATCATTAGATAGTCCAAATGAAATCCGCCTATGCTTCAAAAGAGCATGGTCCACAGTGTCGAAAGCCTTTGACAAATCAATAAAAAGTGAGGCACAACTCAACTTTTTATAAAGACCAACAAATATGTCATTAATGACTTTTGTAGAAGCAGTGATTGTACTGTGCTTTTTCCTGAAGCCTGATTGTAACTTTGAAAGAAGTTTGTTGGAGTAGGAACTCTTTTAGTTGATCACAAACAAGTGATTCAATAATTTTTGATAAGACACACAAATTTGATATTGGACTATAATTGCTTAAAACTGCTCTCCTCCTTTTAATAAAGGGGCAACAAAAGCAGACTTCCAAACAGACGGAATTTCCTTGTTTTGGATTGAGAGATTAAAAAGGATTGTAAGAGGCGGTGAGATAAAATCAGCTGCCAATTTACAAAAGTATGGCTCTATCATGTCTGGCCCTGGAGGTTTCCTGTGATCTAATGCTTTGAGAGCTTTATGCACTTGTTGCACAGTAGACGGCTGAAAGTTAAAAGGATCTCCTGAAAAAATTGGAGGATCAGTGCATGAAGTCGCAGGTTGTGAACCTGGAGAGTCGAACAAGGAGCCAGATAAGACAAAATGCTTGCTAAAGCAGTTTCAAATCTCTGTTCTATCATAGACTGGGACTAAGTCTTTTAGAACACATTTCGGGAGTATACAGAAGTATATTTATTTCTTCATTGTGTAAACAAAGACCAGTCGGCAACAGAATCAGCTTTTCTGGCTTTGGCCCATGCCATGTTACGCTGATGGATGAAATCTGAAAGCTCTCGAGAAAACCAGGGATCTTCCCGTCCCTTTATTCTATATTTCCTGATGGGAGCATGTTTATTTACAATTTTGACAAAACTTTCCTTAAAGAATGTCCAAGCAAGCTCAACATCAGGCAACAAGTCAATTTGACCCCAATTTACAAGAGACAGGTCATGGTGAAAAGCTTGTTCCTCTTGCTAATGATGCGCGGTTTAGATTTGGGGATTTTACTATTCCTGGAAGTAGCAACAACACAGTGGTCACTCAAGTCATTGCAAAACACACCCAGTGACGAGAATTTATGAGGAACATTTGATAGAATTAAATCAATCAAGATTGCCTTATCAGGACTTTTAGGATTTGGTCTCATGGGTTGGTTAACCAACTGGCTAAGATTTAAAGAGTCACAGGAAGATTTAAATTCATTGGAAACATTGTTCAGTCAGTCCCAATTCAAATCTCCAGCTAATACAATTTCGTTGTAATTTAACTTGGAGAGAAGACTTTTTAAGGATGATAATGCTTCCTTCATGGCAGATGGAGGCCTGTAGCACCCAACCACAGTAATGGAAAGGGATTTAGCTATATTCACATTTATTTCTAGAAACTCCAATTGTTTAGTTATAGACTCTCACAGAACAATTGAAGCGTTAAATCTTGATTTAATATGAATAGCTACCCCACCACCTTTCTTAGGTCTGTCAGTACGATAAACATTGTATCCAAGTATGTTTATGTCTTCATTTTTAATAGATTTTTTCAGCCAAGTTTCTGAAATAATCACAATGTCTGCGTCCATTGAATCAACCCAAATTCTGACCGTGTCCATCTTGAGAAGTAAGCTACGCACATTAAGATGAATAAATTTGAGTCCGGAAATTAATTTAAAATCAGTAGGAGTCTGAACATGTAGTAGCTCAGGGCCAGGGTTTGGTTGCATGTTACCCGAAAGGAGTAAAAGCAGGACAATAATCAGCCTTTGTTTCACGTTATAATTTAAAGGTGTACACTTGTAAGGCAAGCCAAAGCAATGTGTCTCCTTAAGTGAGGAGGTCAGGCTGTGTAATGCAAGAAAACTTTGGAGCTTAGGCAAAACTCAAAGCTGGTCTGACAATAACAAAGGTCCAAGTTGAATAAGTCGTTGGTGGCACTAACTGCCTTGTTGTATGGGGCATAGTGACACGGTGATAGGTACCATGCACAGTCAATACTTTACATGAGTAATTCACCCAAGGATGATTGCATAACCTTAAGTCACAAATGGCCATCAAGCCTAATAAAATTATTTAAAAAGTCATCATCCTTAACTTGCAAAGCATCAGCATGTGGCATTTAGGTGAGCAGAACAGCTTCAGCATTTAGCTCTGGCTCTAGAAGGATGTAGCAGGCTCAGGCCTGTTCATGCTGGCTCCAGGAGGATGTAGCAGGCTCAGGCCTGTTAGCCCTGGCTCCAGGAGGATGTGGCAGG
>NW_007577833.1:720206-722991 GCF_000690725.1 Stegastes partitus | reverse complement strand
TACAATGTAGAAAATAATTACTGTTACAAATTCCCTGCTGGCAATGGGGAAATGGCTGCCTCTGGTGGACAACTGTGCCTTGAAGCCTCCCTTGATTCACCAACTCAATACAGGTGTGTTTTGAAGGGCTGGTGCATCGAAGTCTGCCTTGATTACCAATTCAACACAGGTGTGATAAAAAGGGCTGGTTACACACATTTGAAGCTGGTCTGCAAGCTGTGAATACCTCTCCACACGTTGGAAGCTGGCTGTGAACACCTCTTCCCAATATCCATGCGTGACTAACCAGTACGACGGTTTCTGATTTATTTCTGGGGGAGTTTAATTATTGGTTGATGTTTGTTGTTATATTTCCTTCTGTTGATTAGTTACTAATTTTGTGTTTGGGTTATTGTTTATTTATTCAGAAAAACCATGGATTGTGAAGAGGTGAATAAACGTTACAAATCAAACCCCCAGTGACTGTGTCTCTTTGGCCGGAGAGGCTATAGTGGTCAGCTTTTACCATTCTTTAGTCAACAATCAAGAGAAATCTTTAATATGGTCCTTCGAGCCGGATTGCTGATCAAATAGCCAATCAGATAACATGGAGGATAATGATTTTCAAGATGACCAATATATGGAGGCACATAACCATCAAAAGCCAAGAAAATCATCACGTGATAGAAAACCACCAGAGCGTTATGGGTTCAAGTCAGAGCCCAGTCGCAATGCAGATTTAAGGCCTCAAGGTGGAGGCACTCAGGCCCCCCCTTCACTCCAAATCAACAGAGACTCTATTCCACAGACACTGGAATCTCTAAGGGTGGATGAAGAAGAGGAATTAAATGAAAGGGAATTTATACAAAGCAGGATGGAAGAAATAGAAAGGAGGGGAAGACAAAGACAGAGGCTCATAGAAAACCTAAGCATTCTGTTAACAGAAGGGGGCAACAATCAGCCTACACATCATGGGCAACATGAAGAAGAGGAACAGGTGGAAGTATCTTCCCCACCTCTAGTGGGAGCACCTTCCCAGATTAACATGGAAAGTAATTTGCCATTAGGCGGGCCCAGAACTGTCAGTGCAGCACCGGTAACAGAAGATTTGGGGTCCCCAGATGAGGAAGGAGCAGCGGTTGGTGAAGCTGACCTTCCACTAGAGGGAGCTCCACAGATGCTTTTTCAGGGAATGAACAATGAACTGCACCGCACAAATGTACCTGTTAAACAGAAGGATATAAACCCTGCCGTTCCACCAGATCCTTCCAACTAAATATGTCACAACGTTGAACCACCTCCTACTGTCGTGGGAACTTCCACACCTCAACCGAAGCCCACTCCTTCACAACAACCTGTGGTGAGGCCCAAAATAAAAGACATTAAACATATGCCGCCTCATAGTTCTTCAATCCATAAAGTTAACTCAGTGGAGGAGGATTACACTGCTTTTAAACTATACAACCTTCCACTTAGTATGGTGAAGAAGCCCGCAGCTTCCCGCCCTCTCCTTCAACTCCCTAATCTATAAATACCTGGCCGACGCTCTAAAGTCACACAACATAAGCAGCGTATATCCTGGCAATATCAANTCAGGCCTGTTAGCTCTGGCCCCAGGAGGATGTAGCAGGCTCAGGCCTGTTGGCTCTGGCCCCAGGAGGATGTAGCAGGCTCAGGCCTGTTAGCTCTGGCCCCAGGAGGATGTAGCAGGCTCAGGCCGGTTAGCCCTGACTCCAGGAAGGTGTGGCAGGCTCAGGCCTGTTAACCTGGCTCCAGGAAGGTGTAGCAGGCTCAGGACTGTTAGCTCTGGCTCCAGGCGGATGTGGCAGGCTCAGGCCTGTTAACCTGGCCCCAGGAAGATGTTGCAGGCTCAGGCCGGTTAGCCCTGGCTCCTGGAAGATGTGGCAGGCTCAGGCCGGTTAGCCCTGGCTCCAGGCAGATGTGGCAGGCTCAGGCCTGTTAGCCCTGGCCCCAGGAGGATGTAGCAGGCTCAGGCCGGTTAGCTCTGGCCCCAGGAGGATGTAGAAGGCTCAGGCCTGTTAAACTGGCTCCAGGAGGATGTGGCAGGCTCAGGCCAGTTAGCCCTGACTCCAGGAAGGTGTGGCAGGCTCAGGCCTGTTAGCTCTGGCTCCAGGAGGATGTGGCAGGCTCAGGCCTGTTAACCTGGCCCCAGGAGGATGTGGCAGGCTCAGGCCAGTTAGCCCTGACTCCAGGAAGGTGTGGCAGGCTCAGACCAGTTAGCCCTGACTCCAGGCGGATGTGGCAGGCTCAGGCCGGTTAGCCCTGGCTCCAGGCAGATGTGGCAGGCTCAGGCCGGTTAGCCCTGGCTTCAGGCGGATGTGGCAGGCTCAGGCCGGTTAGCTCTGGCTCCAGGAGGATGTGGCACGCTCAGGCTACCAAGCTCAAAACTCAATAAAAGCCAACAATTTGCTTAAAGTTTAAAAGATTTTGATAAAAACAACAAGTTGCAAGTTATAAAAGGAAAACAAATGCAGTAAAATTCATGAAAATCAACTTTTTCCAGAGAAACACTGAGCAGATTCAAGGCTTGCTGCCATCTTGGATTCTTACCAAAGTGTGATGGTGCTTTGCTAGTGACACTGTTGGGGATTTATTCAAAATTCAAGGCACACATAACCAGCACGGCTACCACAGCATTCTGTAGCACCATGCCATCCCATCTAGTTTGCGCTTACTGGAACCATTGTCTTGTTTTTCAACAAGACAATGAACTCAAACCCTCCTCCAGGCTATGTAAGGGCTCTAGAAGGAAAGGAGTGCTGTGTCAGATTACCTGGCCTCCACA
>NW_007577833.1:697731-718492 GCF_000690725.1 Stegastes partitus | reverse complement strand
ATAGAGTTCTTACATCTCCAAGGAAAACTGACAGTGGCATCCTTAAATCCTTACAATCTGAGGGACTTGGCTGGGTGGTTGCATTCCAAAGCTCAGCAGCAGAGACTTTCTGACAGGCTCGTCCAACGATACCAACTAGAGCGGCCCAAGCCCAGACCTTCCAGAACACTTGGTACAAGAAGCCATACTGTCCTTTACCAGGGCTCTGATCAGGCTACCACAGCTTTATCTGCTCCTTCCACTGAGAAGTCCTTGGCAACGTCACAGAGATGGTCAAACGTCCACTGCTTGTTCTGCCGACGCCATGACCATTATCTGACGAGGTGCTCCCACATGAAAGCTCAAACTAGAGAAGAACTAGTGAAATGGTTGAAGAAAGACAACAGATGTTGGAAATGTGGTCGTACCTCACATTCAACAGCAGATTGCAATCTCAAGGAGCCTTGTCCTGAGTGTGGGGAACTTCATTTTCAAGTGCTGCATCTTCTCGCGAAGAAGAACCGGGCTGCAGACCAATCACCTCCTCGAAGCAAAGTCTACTTGTCTCAGTCCTCAGGTCGGGTTCTCCTAAAGGTTGTTCCAGTTATTCTTTGGAATGACAATATCTCACTGAGTACTTATGCCATACTGGATGATGGTTCAGTTCAGTCAATGGTCTTACCTGTTGCTGTTCGACATCTTGAGCTAGAGGGAGAAAAGAAAGTACTTACTCTTTGTACAATTTGGTCCGACCTTACAGACCTTGAAGGACGTTAAGGTTCGGATCGAGATTTCTCCACCTTCAGATCTTGCAGTTTGCTACCCCATCGAGGACACCTTCACTGCAAATCAGATAGACCTGACTGGCCAAACGCACCCAGTTCATACACTGCAGTGACGCTACCCTTACCTGTGCGATGTTCCGCTCCAGTCTTTCCACAAGGTTCAGCCTTTGGTCCTAATTGGCTCAGACAATTCTCATTTGATCTCCCCTACTGAGCCTGTACGCAGCAGTGATAAGGATGGTCTGATAGCTGTCCACACACCGCTTGGCTGGACACTACAAGGCCCTGAAGTTTTAAGCTCTGTGTGAGATCAACAGTGCCTCTTCACAGCATCTGTGAATTCCTCCGATTCACTGCTCAGCCATGTGGAGAAATTTTGGAAACTTGATGTCTTGTCTTTCCGGAGTGAGAAGCAGGTCACCCGCTCGAAACAAGACACTCATGCAATTCAGACCCTGGAGGCCCAAACACAATGAGTTGCGATTGATGGTGTAGCACGTTATGCCACCCCTCTGTTGCGAGTTATTGGTTCTCCCAAGTTAAAGGCTCCATTGGAAGCAACCGTGGCTAATTTGATGAGTACAGAGCGGCGGTTGCTTAAGGATCCACAAAGGGCATCCATTTACAATGGAGAAATCCTTAAGCTGGAGGATGCTGGCTACATCCGGAAAATCACCTCTGAGGAAAAGGAGACATCTGAACAGTCTTGGTACCTTCCTCATCACCAAGTTTCCCATAACAATAAAGCCAGTCTGGTGTTCAACTGTTCTTTCCGCTTTCAGGGCCTATAGCTGAATGAACAACTTCTTCCTGGACCTACTCTCAGTCCTTCATTGATTGGAGTCCTCCTTCATTTTCGTCATCATTCTGTGGCCATAAGCAGTGATATCAAGGGCATGTTTCACCAAGTTCTGCTTCTATCCGAGGACAAGCTCTTGTTTCGTTTTCTTTGGTGCAACCTTGAAAGGGATGTTGTTCCAGATGTCTGAGTGGCAAGTATTTCCCTTTGGTACAACCTGTAGCCCTTGCTGCGCCACTGTTGCTTTGCAAAAAAATGTCTGTGACCACAATAAAGGCTACGAAGATGTTCAGCAAGCTGTTGAGAACAACTTCTATGTTGATAGTTGTCTGGCAAGTCTTCCTGGCATTCCAGAAGCAAAATCCTTGGTCGATAAAGTCTGTGAACATCTTGCAACCGGTGGATTCCAAATGCGTCAGTGGGCTAGTAACCATCAGTGTGTTGTAGCTCACCTTCCTCCAGAGGCCCAGTCGCAAAGCTTGGAGCTTTGACTCTCCCAGAACCGAGCCGATCCAGTTGAGTCTGCTTTGGGGCTGAAATGGACTTGCTCCTCCGACGTTCTGAGCTATCAGTACAAAGCTCTGCAGGACTCCACTTTGACTCTGAGGAGGACATACCAAGTTCTCGCCCAGCAATATGACCCACTGGGGTATCTTATACCTGACCTTACTCGTGCCAAGGTTCTTGTCCAGCAACTCTGGTCGAAACAAAGAGAGTGGGATGATCCATCCTTCCCGGCTGATCTATGTGCTGCTTGGAAGGCTTGGGAGAATGAACTGCCCAATCTTCAGCTCATTTCTATGCCAAGATGCTATACTCCAGAAGAGAGAGCTGACCAAATTTACCACCTGCATGTCTTCTGTGATTCCTCTGAATGGGCTTACGGTGCTGTTGTTTACCTGATCAGTGAATCTGGGGGTGACTATCACAGCAGTTTTGTTATGTGTAACCCATGTTAAAATATGACATAAATACTTGAACAAGAACTGCATAAATAAGTTTGAAAGATAAAAGTGATTCATTTAATGTCATTTACTTCATCAGAGTTAATTAAAAAATGTTAATACAACAATCATTTAATGTTGAAGATTAAAAGTCTGTTGACAGAAAATAAAGTCGCTGCCCCTTTAAGGGACCAGCGACACAGACGCAGCACCTTAGTGACGCTGCAGCACACAGACCTGAGGGAGAGAGCAGAGGAGAAACCGGAGGAAACGAGCGGTGATTAATTAGCAGGAAAAGCAGTGAAAAAGTCGATATTACAGTTGAAAAACATAACTTACCTGGTCGGGAACTGACGGGGATTTTGTGAGAGCTTACTGAATCAGCTCCTTGTCTTGTAAAACCATATACGGAAAAAACCCAAGCACCCTCACAGAAAGAAGAAGTTTCATGACTTGGTGCATATATGTAACTTCCTTTATCTTTTAAGCCTTAAGGACTATACTTCACCCATTGTATAATATATTTATACACAACAGTACACTCTAAATTTACCTACCAAGAGGCAGAGTTCGCCCTACTCAAACAGAGTCAAGCAGATTCCTTTCTTCAAGAGCTCAAGGCATTAATAGAAAATAAGTCTGTGCCTATCAACAGTAAACTTTGTTCACTTGCTCCTTACCTTGAAAAGACCATAGGTCTCATCCGAGTTGGTGGGAGGCTGCGCAACTTATCGGGATCTCCGGATGTTCACCCAATTGTGCTGGATCATTCTCATCCACTCACTAAGGCGCTGAGCAAAGATTTTGATGAACGTCTGCTCCACTCTGGTTCGGAACGTGTTTTTTCTGAGATTAGACGTCATTACTGGATACTACGTGGCCGGCAGGCTGTGAAGCGTCACCAAAGTTCCTGTCCTTCATGGCGTGCTGCACCGAGAGTACCTCTCATGGCCAATCTTCCGCCCGCCTGTCTCCGGCTGTTGAGCCTGCCATTCTACTCCACAGGAGTCGACTGCTTCAGGTTAAAGCTGGGTGCCGTACAGAGAAGTGTTGGGGAGTCATATTTAAATGTTTAACAACCAGAGAAGTTCACCTGGAGCTCCTCACTTCTTTGGATTCAGATGCCTTCCTCCTTGCCCTCAGGAGATTCATCTCTCGTCGAGGCAAACCCATGGAGCTGTTTTCAGACAGGGGCACTAATTTTCATGGTGCTGAAACAGAACTCCAGGAATCCTTTCAGGCGATGGAACCACACTTGCAGAAAAAACTTGGCCCTTACCCAATCACCTCAGGTTCAGCCCTGCTAATGCTCCACATTTTGGTGGGATTTGGGAAAGGGAGATTAGATCAGTTAAATCAGCCCTCCAAGTGTCCATTGGCCACCAACCTGTCGCTGAGGATGTTCTCTCTACAGTACTCACTGAAGTGGAAGGAATCCTTAACTTGAAACCTTTGGGATACACTTCTTCTGATCCAGTAACCCCCAACATCTTGCTGATGAGGCGGCGTGATTCCTCCCTGCCACAAGTCACCTATGTTCCAGAGGTTATGGGGCGGCGGCGTTGGCGTCAGAGCCAAATCCTTGCTGACCAATTTTGGTCACAGTTCATCCACAAATATCTTCCTATGTTCCAATTGAGGCACAAGTGGATCACCTCTGCAGTAAACACGAAGGAGAACAATGCAGTTCTTGTGATGGATCCCCAGTTGCCTTGTGCTCAATGGCCTGTTGGCAAGGTCACCGAAGTTCATCCCAGTCCTGATGGCCGAGTACGTTCTGTCGATGTACTTATCCAGGACAAAATCTACACCAGACCAGTCGCCCGGCTCATCCCTCTTCCTGTCATGCCACGTTGAGGATCAGAATTTGCTTGAATGCACAGTAGCCGTGCCACTGTGGGGGCGGCTGTTACAAATTGTGTCCAAACTTTTGACTGGTACTGTACATCTGCAGCCTTCTTTGGTACATGTGTAACAGCTAACAGCGCTGACCCGGCTGCAGTGGGAGTATTGGGAGTGCAGCCTGATGTTGTTCCCCGAGTCATGGCTTAACGAACTCACTCCGGACTCGCTCGTAACTTTGGCATTTTAACCTGGTCAGAGCGGACCGGAGCTGGAGGGAGAGTGGGAAAAAGAAAGGCTGGGGACTCACCATGTATGTGAATGAGAGATGGTGTAATGCTGGCATGTTAGCGTTAAAGAGCGGCGCTACACGAAGGATGTTGAACTGCTAGTAGTTAGTTTGCGGTTGTTTTACCTGCCAAGGGAGTTTTCGCATGTCCTGGCGATTGCAGTTTACATCTCCCCCTCAGATAATGCTGCCGTGGCCTGTGAACTCATCTATAGTTCAGTGTCCCAGCTGCAAACATCACACCCTCAGTCTCTGATCGACATCTCAGGAGACTTCAATCATACATCGCTCTCTACCACTCTCCCCACATTTCAGCCAGTATGTGGATTGCCAAACCAGAGACGGTGGGGCCTTGGATCTGCTGTATGCTGACACTGGGATGCATATTACTTAATTATTGTTGTTTTCTTGTACTTTCTATATTTTTGGATGCTGCTTGTGGTGTGTAAATTTCCCCCAATGGGGGATCAATAAAGTATTATTCTATTCTATTCTATTCTATTCTATTCTATTCTATTCTATTCTATTCTATGTGGCCTGTATAGATTAACAAGAAGTCAGTGGAGTCTAAGGACAGAAAGGTTTATGCTGTGATTTTGGGCTTTAAATGCAGGAGCTATACAGTACATACTGGTCATAACCAGGGAACAGAAAGTGTGGCCTTTTTCAAAGTTTTGTACACTACCATAATACTTTGGTGCAGCATAACACATGCACTGTGGGACACAAGGTCATGATAATAGGGTTTCATGGGCTAATGATGTCATTCACGTAGACAGGAGGGTGCTAACAGCTTAAAGGCTAGCTTACAAGGTTGATTGATGTGTCAGCAGCTTGAAGATGTGAACAAAATGCACCCAATGTGTTGCAAACTGTCCTTTCACAATTTATATTTCTTGTAATGAGACCAAACAGCAGGTAGCATCAGCATCCAAGTGATTTTGAAGAGATAATCATTAGCAAACTAGCTAACAGGAGGGGCCTTGTGCCTTCCCCAGATCGCAAATGAGGTCATGAACTGCAGCGATAATCAGTAGGGTAAGTGTTGCTCAAATATACAGATGGGGGATAAATTAGAAAGAGAACCTAAAATCTTGATTTTTACAGTGAGGGGATCTGGTGGCTCTTTTATGCTGTGGTGGTCATTTTGCTACAATGGTTTGCCCCACTTGTCACCGCAAATCAACACAAAGTTATTCTGAGTGACCACCTTTATCCAATAATGAAACATTTCTATCATGATGGGAGTGCTCTTTTCCAGAATGACAACCTTAATTAAACATCTATAGGAGATTTTGGACTGACCGTCCAAAAAAACCCCAAATGTGAAATTATCTTTTGCAAGAATGGTGTCACATCGTTCCAGGAGAGTTCTAAAAACTCAATGAAGCTGTTCTGGTGGCACATCGTGATTCAACACCCTACTCATACACTTTTCTGTTTTTGTTTTTTTTTAATCCTTTAATTTGTAACCTGTGTGTATTAAGTCTCTACTAAGATTCACATGAAAACAAACACGCAGTATTATACAAACTGTGACGCACGCTTTTGACTATTTACTTTTGAACTCAGCAAAGTGTCAGAAAGGAAAAATTCTGCTCTCCTCAATAAAAAAAAAACATTTTAACTTACAAATAAATAAATTGCATGCACATACATATATGCAAATCAGAGCAAAAGTTCTTTTTTTGTATTTTTAAGTGAAGATTAAAGAAACTATATTTTTGTTTGATTTCTGATTTCTAAATGGTTGTGGACTAAAAAAAAAATGTATGTTGTTTACTTCCTCCCTTAAAAGATAACACACAAATAAACATTTTTTTTTTATTTCTTGCTTTATTAGATCAGCAGCAGACTAAAAAGGTTTTCACAGTACACAGGGCCTAGTCTGTCACAAATAAAATGACATCCTACATTATAAATTTTAATTGTTTATTCCCTGAACATTTGAACTGAATAAGGGCTATTTTTAATACAACTCTTTTTTTTCTTGTCTTTTTTATATTCATATTAAATTAGGCACATTTAGGCATAGTGGAATTCCGTTTTCCTTCAGGAGCATTTGTCCTGGCTCTCATTTTAGCTGTTATTTATTTTGCCTCTCTTACACTCTCTTTCACCAATCAAAATGTCTCTCTTTTTTTCAAAAGCATAGTTATTGCTCTCTGTTTGACTCCCATCTACCGTGAAAGTGTTTCATTTCACTAATGCAGAAGTGAAACCAACTCCATTTAACAAGGGAGTCTCACTGAATACTCTCGGGGCCGTGGGAATAATCAAAACACTGCGAGAGCCAGCAAGGAATAAAAACTCCAGTTAAGAACAAAGGAAATGGAAATCAATGGCAGGATATGCAGATTTATTTGACAGCTCGACGCGCAATAATCTTTTGGGAGTTTGCCCTCTCCTGCCTTTACCAGGTTAAAATAACAACTAAGCAAGGAAAGAAAAAAAAGAACGCAGTATGTTGAATAAAGGGCACAGGATCACACCTACTTAGTTTTGTGTGAAGGTGTTCCAGAACAATCAATAAGAAATGTACTGCATTACAAGCAAGGCCGAGTAGCCCAAGGCATGGTCATATCTTTAAGTGCGCGCAACCAACCTCAGGAATTCATTTAAAGCTTAACACTGTGTTATTTAAAAGCTGCAGCTTATGTTTTATGGACAGTTGTCGGTTTGACGACACTTGAGGAGCTTAAGGAAAGTCTCCATCTTATGGGCATCTTTCTTGAAGCAGCTGAGCAAAGTATAGTCTCTCATAACAGATTCCAGCATCTCTGGCTGCACATCGTACTGGAATAAGCTTTGTTCACTGTCGGTTGTGGCCAACGTCCCCTCATCCAACATCTGCATAGCAAATTAGAAAACATGATAGAAATTGTCATAACAAAAGGAAAACATAAGAATAAAGCAAGAAGATTATAATAATTATTATTTCTGAATTGTCAAAATAACAGGAACTTGAAACCTAATTGATGATATTTTTGTTAGTTATTCCAAGCAGTAACTAATGTGTTAGGATTTAGTTACAAATAAGTGTCATCCTGAAATGTGATTTGACCCACCTTCTTGATGAGGACCACCACCCCTTGCTCCAGACTGATCAGTTTGTCAGACACCCACTTTGTCTTGTTGAGCAGCATATCAGGAGCGTGATCATAGCGATCCATTGTTGTCTGCAGGTAGACCAAAGGCTCGATCCATGACTGCACCAGCATCAGCACAGAGTGAAGCAACCATTTGTCCTGCAGACGCGTGGAAAAGTGAATGAATAAGCGACTTAAAACAGAATGTCTTCAAAGTTAAAACATGAAACATCTTACAACAACAATCTTAAAACATAAAAAAATACCACAAAAAAAGACACAGCTACAACTTGGACGTAGTCCTATGGAATAAATAGTCGTCATTTTTATAACTTCTGTAAGATAATAATCAACACAAGTGTTGAAAAACTTAACAGCATCTCTTTCGATCAGAAGCTTGTCAGCTGCAAAACATTCTGTAATAAAAGCAGGTTAAAGCTCCTTTAATTCCTCTGAGCAGACTAGACTCTACAGCAAGAGCAAATGACCATTGTACAAATGGCCATTAAACTGCAAAACAGGCAATATTCCAACAGAAAGGGCAGAGGATGAATGACTAAAATAAAGAAGGAGCTTGTAGTATATGCAGCTTCAAAGATCACATTTGCTATTATATGATGATATAACTTTTAACCATCAGCTTCAATATTGCTAAAAAATGAGTCGTTAAAGAAATTGCTGCTATATACTATGGCCTTTGTTAGTTGAAGGAGGACTATTGTAGAACAGCCAAGTCACCCTTCACAGGTCTTTTGCTAAGTGGCTCGATCTAGTTTCCAATCCAGTGACCAAGTTGACCTTTGTCCAAAAAAGGCTGTGCCCTGCTGGATAGTACTAACAACTTCTTTTAATGCAATTACTGCAAACGTCACATAATGGAGCAGCTTACAAGCAGCAAAAAGGAGGAAGGAAGAAGGATACATATGCATGTGCACATATATTAGGGCCACTCAGATCCACAAATGCAGACATACACAGAAACACAATCCTCTACACTCATTTAATGACACACAAACTGTACTTGTATTTCCTTTTTTTGTGTTGTGTACATTCACATAAGGAACCGTCTTTGTAATCATTGTACATGCATGGATACAAAAAACAAAAATGTACAAACACACATTACTGGCATTCTTTACAGATTAAAATCAAAACCCTGACAAGGAACATACTGTGACAATGTGCTTACAGATATCTGCTGGATTTCACTTTTGGAACTGGGCATGGGTAAGGCTTTGGTGATGCATGCGTAGCCGGCCTGGCTGCTCTGGAGCCGCAGAGGGAATGGGAGGAACATCTCCTCCTACAGAGAATTCAAAAACACAGATTTTATTTACGCTCTACTTTAAAAACTCAACAGCATCAGCAGCAGTCCTAAAATCTGTATTACCTTTTGGAATTCTGTTGGTTTTAGCCGGTGTTTTAGAATGATTACACTCTAGTCCTCAAGTTAAAAAAAAATACCTGTCTACCGAACAGGGGAGTAACATCATGGTAAGACTTTTTAAACTGATTTAAAAATCTCTGTACAGAAAGACATAACAACAACAAAAGCTTCAGCAGTGTTTGCCACTGGAGACACAATATGTTCTCCGGCATGCTCTCATCTGTAGACCCCATGCAGCTTATTCTCAATAACAAGCCATGCATCATCTCATTTCAAAGACCATTTTGACTCTAGAGCCTCCAACTAAAGAGGATTCAACAGGCTGGAAAACCTGTGCTTTCGTTGCACTATATCATTATGGCATTCATATTACCCCATAGCAGGCATGTTTCTTCAATAAAACCTTTTTGGTTCAGAGGAGAGATATAAGATTACTTTGACGCCTAGCAGTAAGGTGATGATCATGTCAGAATCAAAAGCCAATAACACAGAGTATCTAACAGAGATTGTAAGTGCCTCTGGTCCAGCATAGTGATAAAAAGGCCAACAAAAAAAAAAAAATCCTTTAGCTCTTGTGTTCCTGTGTAGTTTGGGGGAAATGGGGCCCATAGCTTGGATTATAACTGTTGTTTTAGCACTGACATGCAAAAAACAGTTACATTGCTCTCTGGATGACTCAGTTTTCTTACATAACAAGACATCTCTGTCCTATATAAAAAGTTATATTGGATTCAAACACACAATTCTGCATTGGTGTTGTGGTAGCCCTTGCCTAAAGCTATGTTTCAACAGCATTGGTTTTCAAATGCTGATTTCATATTTCATACATAAAATAAATAAATAAAATTATTTTATGCCCAACTGGCAAGAATATACCCCCTGTTAGTAATTTTCTTAGACTGCACTCAAGTTGAATCCTCTCTAGTTATAGTGTAAAAAACAAAACCCTGTCTTGTAAAGAAAAGTGATTTAGTTTCTCCTGAGATTATACAGACACAAAAAAAATCTTTGCCCTTGCTGTATTCTTTAAGAGCATGTGGATGCAGTGGGTTTGCTGAAGAGTTAAACGTTTATTTATTTATTTATTTAACAGTGTACCAGTGCCAGGATTTATTTTGGGTTAACGGTCAGTGGTACTTACAAACAAAGAGCACGATTCTTCTGAGACACGGTAGATGAGCTCAGCATGATGGATGACTCGGTCTAGAAGTTTCTCTTGGGAGATGGAAGTGCAGCCGGAGAGACTGCCCTGCTCTTCTTTACAGTCCAGTGGCATGCTTACAGTAAGGAGGGATGGCCAGAGCAATAGAGCCCATACACCCCTCTGGATGGCTGAAGACACAGACACAAAGATGTAACAAATGTTCATAAGTCAGCCATAAAGTGTGACATCGACAAGTCACAACTATATGACCATTCTTTGTCTCTATTGTTTGCTTTATTACAATTTAAATTTAAATCACTACTCATTTAAATCAAATAGTTACATTTATATTATGTCATATAGATATAAATATATCAGTAAAATTGCAAAACAGGTTCATAGCTACAGCAGATACCTTACCTGCCATTATGTGCATTCTGTCAGTATTCTTCAAGCTTTTTCTTGCCATTCTGTCATTCTGACTTCTTTATAAAGCCTGACCAGGCCATGAATAACGTAAAAGTCATTTTCATCTTGCGTATGTCCTTGTAAAAAGACACCAGTCTTGCCAGGACAACACATTTCTTTTCTTGTGCATAATACAAAGATGGTGAATATGGGCAGGCATACTAGGTACAAAGTCAAACCGTGTTACCAGGTTATGCATATGAATCACTCCAGTTGAAAATTGGGGCACCACCTTCTGTTTAGGGAAAACAGACTAAAGTAAAAGATCAGTCTCAAAATTAGTCTCAAAATACACTAAATGGTTAATTTGATACATTGACTAATAATTTTAATAACTATAACCCAGATATAGTAATTATAGCTAGACTGAAGGATTCACAAATTCTATGTACTAGTTCATCTAAAACAATAAAAAGAACTATTCCAAGCATTTATTTGTTTTATTTTGTATTCTGCAGCCTAAATTATTTTAATATTTGCTTGGAACAAAAGAAAAAGAAAAAAAAAAAGATGTGACAGAAATGTCCAGCTTTTGAAAAGTAAGTTAATTTATATATTCAATGCTTGGTTGGGGCTTCTTTACCAGGAATGACTGCACCTGTAGAAGAGGTTGGGACGCAACATGAACTAGACCAGCAGATATACACAAAACATTCATTAAAGTCAGTAAAAGCAAAACATACAATATTTGCACAATATTGTTACTACAAGTATTAAAAATAATTCCATAGTTTGTGTGTGTATATGTATGTGTGTGTGTGTGTGTGTGTGTGTGTGTGTGTGTGTCGGAAGCGCGCCAAAGACGATGTGTGTGTCCCTTTGTTCAGCCATCACCATGTTCTCAGGCATGAGCGTCCCTCTGCGTATTTTTAATCGGGGGTTCCGTTGGTCTGACCATCGGTGTGTAGGTTCAAATGTTTCCAAGATGAACAGCAGTCTTTGCTGTGGAGGTTTCTAATGCCACAGATCGGAGGAAACTGGCCTTTCATTTGTTCTATGCAGAGCTAGCAGCTCAGCGCTAATATGTTCTGTTGCTGCTGCAGTTAACGTGCAGACTTCTGCGCTTGGATGCCGGGTGAACTGACCCCACTTTAAAACAAAACAAAAAAAGTTTGGCCTGTCTCGCCCAACCAAGGCCGCTGAGCAAGATAGCATCAGGCAAGAGAACAGGGAGAGAGCAGCAGGTATGGGTTTGTTCCTGTGGTCCAGGTGTCATCTTACTTCAGGTTACCATACCATCAGTGTTGCTATTTACTTTTCAGAATAAAAGCTCCTTTAAATCCCACAAATGAACAGATTTATCAGTAAAGCACCCCGTGGTGCCTACATATTCCAGCTTTGGTCACATGTGTGATCCTGTAAGCACCTCATAGTATCAGTCTTTAGTTGAAAAGTTAATTTGTCTGCTCATTTAGTTGTGAAACAATTGGGACAGTTTATTAACTTGACTAAGCATGGAGATATTAATCAAGTTACAAACCTTGTGCTTGTGATGACACCAATGCAGTATTACCGAGGAGTTTGTCCATGCTTAAAAAGTCGAACAGTGGTGATTGAGTCCAATCCGAATTTAGACTTCTAAGCAAAATGTTTAGTAATTGCTGACTTTCAGAATTGTTGACTTTGCTCCAGCTGCTAGAATCTTCAACTTTATCTGACACATTTAGAAAAGTAAGTTGTCTTACTGTCAGAATAGGATTTTTTTTTGTTATAATAATATAACAAAAATGACCATGAGGAGTGAACTGTGGAGCTCTTGTGCTTTAAGGTTCTTCTTTTTTTTTCACCCATGGCTCAGGGCTGTAACACTTCATGTAGCCAGACGCAGAGACGCTTTCAGAATGTAAATGTTTTCTGAGCAGTGGTCAGAGAAGTTGTGGTCATCATCTGATGGGTCTAATTGCAGGTTATGATTTTGTCAACATTTCAGAGTACTTCTGTTGTGTGAATGCCCACACAGTTAGTGGACATGGCGGTTATGCGCAATGTCCTTATGGGGTCTTTTGTCATCCCACTTTGGTCTGTAATGAGGGCAACAGGTCTATGCAGTACATTTGTGTGACAGTGTTAGGGCTGGCAGGTTTAGTTGTTTTCTCCTTTGCTTTAGGAGTGACTTTCCTAAACCTTTCGTGTTGTTTTCCTGATCTCATGCAGTGAGGGGTTACCTTGGCGTGCCAATAACACACCATGAGTGTGCACACATGGATGCATGTTTTGAAAGAACAAAGACTTAGAAGTTCAGTTGTCTTCTAAGTCTGGTGCGTTTTTGCCTTGGAAATATGCAAGCCCCAGATGCTTGCAATAGTCTCTGGGATGCTCATGCTGGTATTGTTTATCTTAGAGGGCTGCAACCATTGATGCAGTCTCATCAGCAGGAGAAGAGAACTTTCCTGTTAGTGCGTGACAGAGGTCTTTGTAGTCATTTCTGACACTGAGAGGTTGACACTGGATAAACCCGTGGATGGCGCTGTTCTTCCACACAAGCAATTTCTTTTTTTTCTTTGGGGTGCATGGGGCAGGTCAATCAGGTTGCCATCCAGTTCCCTAAAAGTAATCTTCATTGTGCTGATCACATTTGTCTGGATCAAAAGGTTCAATATCTTTAGCTATAAGCTTGAACTCTTCAAGGTGAGGACACTGTAAGGCCTTTTTGAGTGAAGATGAGACTAAGCTAGTGTTGGAATGGACCTGTACTCTCGTGCTGCAGTTTTCTATGGTTGAGAGGTTGAGGCTGAGCAACTTTCATCACTGTCATACCAGTGCAGAGAGGAAGCCAACATGCCCCGTAAGGTTCTAGTCCCCATTTTGGAGGAATGACTATTGAGTGTATATTACGTTTAGTGGCTCAGAAGAACAGGGGGCAGAATGTATTCTAAATGAGACACTGCTCATCTCTTCAGTGTCTGTTGCAGAGGGGTGGGACATCAGGTAGCTATTATAAAGTTATCTAATTCCCAAGGATTTAGGCTTGATGGAAATTGTTTGCATCCTCTGAACATAGAGGGAGTCAAGCTTTTATTCGAGGAGTGTGAGTCGGAGTAAAATTCTTTTTACTCCGACTCACACTCCTCGAATAAAAGCTTTACAATGGCTGAACGACTGGGTTGTGGCAAGGTGTTCAGATCTAAACTTACAGTTCCTCTTTGTACGAGCAGAAATCTAACTGCTGAATGCAGGTCTTCTAAGTAAAACATGGCTTTCTAATTAGCTTTCAGCACCTCATGGAGGAGACAAGCATTGTGCACTTTCAGGGGTTCTAGCTCCCATTCTATGACGGTCTTGGTCTTAGGGACAAGGCTGGTTTGCTTTCCATAGGCAAACATTTTAATCATGGGATTTTGGATGCGTTCTGCACATCACACCTATCATTGAATAGTAAATCTATCTCTTTGCTGCACCCACTGATTGATGAATTCATCATAGTCAGGTTTTAGGCTGTAGGCCAGGGAAGAATAAATTGCTCCATACAATGGTTCTCCATTGTTTGATTGAAATGGAGAGTGAGTCAAAACAGGTGGTCTTGTCAAATGCAACAATGCGGTAAGCCATGGCTTTAGCAGGCTCCTCTCAGTGTAGCTAAGCCTACCCTACTAATGTCGTAGCTTGCACTATGGGGAGTTGCTTTCTGTGGAAGCAGGTGATTGACAGCATCGTCTTGTGGCTGTAGTGACAAATTTGCTTATCAAACTTGAACAGGGCAGAAACAGTCAGAGGACTCTTACTTAAAGTGATTCATGCTGGAATCCATAGCAGTAATATGCAGGTTCCAGCTCTGTGTGTCACAGGTCCAGTGGCAGTGTATTTCATTTAAAAAGACGATTTACATTCACATTTAATTCTGTCTAGACTAGATAGCTTTAAATATCTGATCAATAAGGGCAATAAGGGCTTAAGATGGTTATCAATTAACCAAATTTCTTAAATCCTTTTAACTGAACTTTCATGATGAAATTATTTGCCTCCACAATGTACTTCTTTGTAAGTACAACAGGAGTCCAGCATAAAGACTTTTTAGTCTAAAAGTGACTAAAAAATGAGACTGTTAAGCGGGAGGTTTGAGTGTCTTCTTCATGTGTTTGTCTGTTTAAAGGCTATTTCAGCTCATATGAGGATATGTGGTGCCTACAAATGTCTTTGCTTCTGATTTAAAGTTAGATTTTTTTTCTAAATAAACTGCATCTGACAACAGGAAATTTGTATCAGCCTACCTAAATTAAAAAACAAAACAAAACAAAACAAAACAAAACAAAAAAGCCTGTTTTATACATTTCTTTTCCATCCAACATTGAGATATTGTCCAAAAATCCAAGAATGAAGACTGAGACTGATTAGATTTATCAAACAAAAGCTGAAAATGGAAGGGGTTGAAAAATCCCTCTTTTCAGCTGAGGTCAGGATGTAATGTAGATTTAAACATGCTTGACAGAAAAGGCAGCAGAAAAGACAGCGTAGAACTATAATAGACACAACAAAAGGAGGCTGACTGAATGAGAGTCGGAAATCACTGGGATCTAACAAAACGCCTCAAATCTTCTTTTTTTTTTTTGACATTCATATTCCATTCTGCTCAGAAAATCATGGGTGTCTGAGAGGAGCTCTACCCAGAAGCTATGGTTTCCCAATTGTAATGACTGTGTTTAACTGTCACAGAAGGAAGCACATATATCATAGTAACCCATGCCTGCTTGAAACACTGCCAGCCTAGGTAGGCGTACAGAAATCCATTAAATGCTCCATTTTGAGGTTTTCTTTTATTGCCTAGAGCATTTGCTGCACTACTTACTTCATTTGTCCTTTAAATTACTTCTATTATGAATGTAATCAAATTGGAAGATTAATGAGGAAGAGTTGTCTGGCAATTTATAGTAATAAATCCATCCATGTATTTTGGATGCAATTTACAGAACATGTTTGCCTTGTACACAGAGGGAATAAAATTGGTATTATTTTTATTATGAACCACAATCATATAATCGAAAGAGTAGAATGCATGAGGACACTAAGTAAAACTGTTTCCTTAAAGGAGTTCTGTTTTTCTTTTTTTTCTTTTTTCTTTTTTCTTTACAGGAACCAAACCATGAAGTGCGGGACGACATTTAAGACACTTGAGCTCAAATGTTTATTTATTCAGTCAAGCATGTTTAAGAATAAAGTAGGCTAAGCTAAGCTAAGACAGACAGGGGATCAGGAAGTAGCAGCTGATGGGTGTCGAGTTACTGAACTCGACGTCACAGTGTTGGTTGCTATTCAAGATACCCGAAGCCGCCTTTTGCATATGTCAACCTGTTTCATATGAATCACTGTTCTCTTGTCACCTTTCTCTTACTCCTCCACTTTTTTCCTTCTCCGCAGTTTTGCTCAACAGATTTTCACACCTCTCTAAAAAGCATCTGGTTTTCTTCCACCTAATGTTAAATCCTGCTAAATGTACAGGGAGTTTAAAAAAAACACGAAACATCCTAATTAATGTGACAGAACTCAGTTCGCAGGTGTGATAACAACTCTAGAATATTGAGCCATTTTTGCTAAATCTAATCTAAATTTGGATATCAGCCACAAAGTATTTGTGTGTCACAGCCTAATACAGGTTTAACCTCATTTCTTGTTCACGCCAGAGTCTATAAATCACAAGTAATTAACTAAGATGCAAACATTGTTTGTGCATCTGCACCTTTTCTTTTGCAAGTGATCAGTGAGGGCATGCCATTACCTGCCAATATTCTGATGAGTTAGTAATGACTGGCATATTTTTAAAAAAGGAATATCATTTATCACATGACAAAACAAAAATTTGAGACAGGACTGTAGGGTGCAAACATGTCACCAAAAATTACATTCATATACATTATTATAAAATGTATATCATTATAAAAAAAAAAAAAAAAAAAAAAGGGGGACGCCCTGGACAGGTCGCCAGTCCATCGCAGGGCTACACTTAGAGACAGACAACCAAGCACACTCACATTCACACCTACGGACAATTTAGAATCACCAATTAATCTCAACATGTTTTTGGACTGTGTGGGGGGAAGCCGGAGTTTCAGTTGAAATATAACCCTTTTTTTGCCATCTAACAGCAACAAGAGGTGTTGGTTCCTGCTGACAAATCAACATTATATTTGAAATAATTTACATAATATATAATTCATGTGTGAATCGCAAGTTCCCACCAATAACCAGCTGTTTATAGATGATTTTTTATTATGTTTAAAGTATTACTGATCTAAAGTTCTGTTTGAAAGGTTTACTTATTGTTTATGAGCTGTTACAGTCCATGGCACTATGTGTGTGTATATTATACATGTTGTCACTCCCACTGACATTTCATGATTTTATGAGCTGAGAAACCGACTATGCTACGAAACCAAGAAGATTGCTCACTTTCTTTGTTTGAATCATTATTATTATTTTTTTTTTTTATTTCCAACTGCAGCATGTACACCTAATGTATGAAAGACTTTTGATTACATTTGAACTTTAAACCCCAGTAACAAATCCCTCAACCCTCCCCACCCAACCTCCCAACCCCCATCCCTATTCATCCATCCATCCTCCTTTCCCTCCTCCCTGCTCTGTAGCCCCCCACCTCCCCATGCACCCCACCACTACCTGATAGTCAGAACAGCAATGACAGTACAGTGATTGTCTATTTTGGAAAAAGGTCTTTGAAGTCTGATATCAGTTCTTTCCATCCATCCATCCATCCATTTTCTATACACCGCTTAATCCTCATTAGGGTCGCGGGGGGCTGGAGCCTATCCCAGCTGACTGCGAAGGCAGGGGACACCCTGGACAGGTCGCCAGTCCATCGCAGGGCATATTAATTCTTTCCACATTTGAATTGTATTTAGTCTTGCATCATTGACTCTGATGATACGCTGATGATAGTTCTAGCTAGGCAATGGCCAAAAAGCTCTGAAGCCAGTGAGTACTTGAGATGTCATGCAGGGGTTTCCGGCGCTCGACAACGATCTTCGTTTCTGCGTTCAGGCCTACCGGCCAAATTTTTTCGCTTCTTGTACATAAAAGCAATGTGAGAGTCCTCATTTAGAAGATGTACAGCTGGGTCCATTGGTAACTGTAACCTCGTTAGTGCTGTCAGAGTACTGATAACCCTCTTCCACAAACCAAAAACTCCTGGACATTCCCATACAACATGTATAAATGAGCCATAGGGGCAGAAGGAGCAAAATAGGTCAGGGGCCAATCCCATCTGGTGTCTAATTCTTGGAGTTAAATTTTAAAGACATGTACTGATGATTTGGATTTTTTGAGGTACTGGTGGTAATGGCCCAAATCCTATCCCAGTTAAAATTTTTTCCTAATTCTGTTAAGTCCCTGTCCCAAGCTTTCATTCCTGATGTTGCCTTGTATGTCTGGGAATTTCATTTATCATAGATTATGGGATACTAGTCATCCTGGAGCATTCTGTATCCAGTATAAAATGGGATGGTCCTTCGAGCCTGACCCCCAGGGCTTTACAGGCTGATCTTATTGTGAAGCAAAAGAAAAGAGAGTGATTGTCAATGTTAAAATGAGATACAAGTTCTTGAAAACTGAGGATTGTATCAAACCCGTTAATATCTTTAAGACTAGTAATACCTCTAGCTTCCCAATTTTTGTTAGTAAATGGTTTCCCTCCAGATAAAAGGTTGCTATTGTTCCATAGTGGAGATGACCTACACCACACTTTTCACTTTTAGAAACTTTTCTACTGATCCAAACACTTTCAACATGTAGAATATAACTGATCCAAACACTTTCGACATGTAGAATACAGTTGGACCAAAGTGTAGGCCACATTTCTTGGTAGACATGCCTATAAGAAGAAAGTCCTTTAACCTTATTGGCGCTATTATTTCTTGTTCTAAGTTTTTCCATGAAGACACTTTTTCCTCCTCAATCCAGGAACTGATACTCTTTAATATGAAAGCCCAGTGATATAGTTTAAAGTTTGGACATGCCATTCCTCCGTCTGTTTTTTTGTATTGAAGAACTGACCATTTCATGTTGGGGCGTCTTCCATTTTAAACATGAGTCTGCAAGTTTTTGCCAGTATCCAGCTAGGGGCGCAAATGGGATCATTGTGCTGATAAAGTTAACGTGGGCTAAAATATTCACTTTGATGACTGGAAAACAGACTGGGACTGACCCTGGCAGATTTTAATAAACTGACTTTGTATCCTGAAAGGTATCCAATTTTTTTCCAGTATTTTTAAGACATACAGGAACTTGCACATTCACCAAGTAAACTAATGTATCGTCCACATACAGCAAGATTGAATGGGAAGTTGAACCAATTGTAATAGGGGACAATTGAGGAGAGTTTCGAATCATTTGTGCAAGCGGTTCAATAGATAAATTAAAAATTAAAGGAGACAAGGATCAGCATACAGTGTTTGGATCATATTGATAAATTTATCTCAAAAATTGAATTCTTTTAAGACCCTCCAGAGATACGACCACTCAAGGCGATCAAATGCTTTTTCCGCATCTACAAATAGGAGTCCACAGTCAGGTGGAATTTTACGAGTTGCACCCAGTATGTGTAATAGTCAATGGATATTATTCGAGGCAAGGCCTCCCCTAATAAAGTCTGTTTGATCTGGGCTGATTAATTTCCCAATTTCTGACTCAAGTCTAGATAAGATAAGATATGCCTTTATTTATCTCACAGTGGAGAAATTCACATTGTTGTTAGCAGCAATACACATAGAGATACACACATACTAGATAGAAAAATGTACATAAATATGAGAAATAGTGCAAACAAGTGTAAAAGTACACATAAAAGACGATAGTTCAAACAGAATATGAGAATGGGCTTCTGAATGGGGGTACATAGAAAATAGAAAAAAAATATATATATAAAAGATAGGGAATAAATATGATGATAAATACAAGCTAGCACCTTAGAAAATATCTTGAGGTCTTGAGGTCGAGATTGGACGGTGATTNTTCAGTTGAAATATAACCCTTTTTTTTTGCCATCTAACAGCAACAAGAGGTGTTGGTTCCTGCTGACAAATCAACATTATATTTGAAATAATTGACATAATAAATAATTCATGTGTGAATCGCAAGTTCCCACCAATAACCACTTGTTTATAAATAATTTTTTAAGTATGTTTAAAGTATTACTGATCTAAAGTTCTGTTTGAAAGGTTTACTTATTGTTTATGAGCTGTTACAGTCCATGGCACTATGTGTGTGTATATTATACATGCTGTCACTCCCACTGACATTTCAGGATTTTATGAGCTGAAAAACCGACTATGCTACGAAACCAAGAAGATTGCTCATTTTCTTTGTTTGAATCATTATTATTATTATTTTTTTATTTCCAACTGCAGCATGTACACCTAATGTATGACAGACTTTTGGTTACATTTGAACTTTAAACCCCAGTAACAAATCCCTCAACCCTCCCCACCCAACCTCCCAACCCCCATCCCTATTCATCCATCCATCCTCCTTTCCCTCCTCCCTGCTCTGTAGCCCCCCACCTCCCCATGCACCCCACCACTACCTGATAGTCAGAACAGCAATGACAGTACAGTGATTGTCTATTTTGGAAAAAGGTCTTTGAAGTCTGATATCAGTTCTTTCCATCCATCCATCCATCCATTTTCTATACACCGCTTAATCCTCATTAGGGTCGCGGGGGGCTGGAGCCTATCCCAGCTGACTGCGAAGGCAGGGGACACCCTGGACAGGTCGCCAGTCCATCGCAGGGCATATTAATTCTTTCCACATTTGAATTGTATTTAGTCTTGCATCATTGACTCTGATGATACGCTGATGATAGTTCTAGCTAGGCAATGGCCAAAAAGTTCTGAAGTCAGTGAGTACTTGAGATGTCATGCGGAGGTTTCCGGCGCTCGACAATGATCTTCGTTTCTGCGGTCAGGCCTACCGGCCAAATTTTTTCGCTTCTTGTACATAAAAGCAATGTGAGAGTCCTCATTTAGAAGATGTACAGCTGGGTCCATTGGTAACTGTAACCTCGTTAGTGCTGTCAGAGTACTGATAACC
>NW_007577833.1:662587-695421 GCF_000690725.1 Stegastes partitus | reverse complement strand
GAGGAAGAGGGGATGCAGGGCAGGAGTGAAGCATCGGGAGAGGAAACGCTACGAGCCGTCCGTCCTGTCCATCATCATGGGAAACATGAGGTCTCTCTCTAACAAGATGGAAGAGCTAACAGTGCTGACCCAGCTGCAGTGGGAGTATCAGGAGCGCAGCCTTATGTTGTTTATGGAGTCGTGGCTGAATGAATTCACTCCAAATTCGCTCATAACTTTGGATGGATTTCACCTGGTCAGAACGGACTGGGAGAGTGGTAAGAAGAAAGGCGGAGGACTCGGTGTAATGCTAAGCACGTTAGCGTTCAAGAAGGATATTGAACTGCTGGTGGTTAGTTTGCGGCCGTTTTACCTGCCAAGGGAGTTTTCGTATGTCCTGGCGATTACAGTTTACATCCCCGCCTCAGCTGATGCTGCTGTGGCCTGTGAGCTTATCCATAGTTCAGTGTCCCAGCTGCAAACATCACACCCTCAGTCTCTGATCATCATCTGAGGGGACTTTAATCATACATCGCTCTCTACCACTCTCTCCACATTCAGCCAGGCTGTGACAATGTCACAATGCCTGGCGAGACTGCAGCTCATTGACATACCAGTGGTGAAGAAACAACCCCCCACCATTAGGTATGTGAAGAAGTGGTCTGAAGAGGCCACTGAGACACTGAAGGACTGCTTTGAAACCACAGACTGGGATGTACCATGCGGCCCATATGGTGAGGATATCGACACCATGACTCACTGCATCAGAGACTACAGAAATTTTTGTCCAGAGAATACCGTACCCACCAGGAAAGTACAGTGTTTCTCTAACAATAAACCCTGGGTGACCCCAGAACTGAAAGCCCTGCTGAAGGAGAAGAGGAGGGTTTTTGGATTTCGGGACAAAGAGGAGCTGAAGCGGGTGCAGAAGGAGTTAGTCACAGCAGAGGCCATGAGAGGGGATCTGAAGCAGGAGACCAGGAGTGGGCCAACGAACTGAATCTGTTCTTCAACAGATTCTGCTTCCACTCCTCTCCCCACTCATCAGAGCAACCACCAGCCAGCTGTCCTTTCACACTGGCTCAGCTCTCTGCCTTCTCTGCCATCCCCATCACCCCACCTCATCACCGACTCCTGCACCACCCATGGCCTCTCCATAACAGCTGACCAGGTGAGAGGTGAGCTGAAGAAGATGAAGACAAGAAAGGCCACGGGTCCCGACGGTATCAGCTCCAGACTCCTGAAGGACTGTGCAGACCAGCTCTGTCATGTGCTCCTGCACATCTACAACCTAAGCCTGAATCTGGAGAGGGTCCCTTTTTTGTGGAAGACTTCCTGCATGGTTCCTGTCCTGAAGACAGCGCACCCCAGGGAGCCCAATCACTTCAGACCTGTGGCCCTCACTTCTCATCTGATGAGGACCACGGAGAGGATCATTCTCAGGAACTTCCGTCCCCTGGTGAGTTCACATCTGGATCCACTGCAGTTCACATATCAGCTAGGAATTGGAGTGGATGACGCAGTGGTCCACCTACTGCACAGATCCCTGACTCACCTGGAGAACGCCGGCAGCACTGTGAGAGTCATGTTCTTTGATTTCTCCAGAGCTTTCAACACGGTTCAGCCTTCACTGCTCAGGGAGAAGCTTGATAAGGCAGGAGTAGACTGTCACCTGGCTGCATGGACCATTGAATTGCAATACGACTATACAACATCAGCATCACTGGCTGATGTTAAGTAAATGGACAAAATTAACAGTTCATTGTCATAATTCACTTTTGCACTGAAAATTTGCACAATCTGTTTTACTTTTTCAGTGTAAATATTGTTATTACTTAATGTTATTTTCTTGTACTTTCTTTCTATATTTTTGGATACTGCTGTGGTGTGTATATTTACCCCAATGGGGATCAACAAAAATTATTCTATTCTATTCTATTCTATTCTATTCTATTCTAAAAAAAAAAAAAACAACAACTCAGTGACGTCATCATCAGAAGGGGCCACATTATTTGTATACAGTTCTTTAAAATAACTTTTAAAAGTCTCATTTACTTCCTTGGTTGACTCCATTTCATCGCTAGTATTGATCTTTTGGTTTCTTGTTGTTTGAGGGTAAGTGCCAGAAGGCAACTTGGTTTGCTGCCCTCTTATGTTTAGTTATATGGATCATATACTTAGCCCTGCTTGTCAGTAAGTAATTTAATTCTGCTTGTTTTGTTTTGAGCTCATTTTCTTTGACTGTGTAATTGCTAATAATTTCATTCTCCAGTGCCTTACATTGCTCTTCAAGGCTCGAGATCTTTTGGAGCTGAGTTTTATGTAAATGGGGGGCTAAACTGTATGCCATTATTTCGCAGGAAACCTTTGAAGTCCAAACCACTGTCATATCTGAGACACCAGTTTTGTTTATAGCTATGAATTCAGTCAATTTTGTTCTTGCCTGCATTAAAAATTCCTTCTTTTTTTTACGAGAGTGGAGTTAAACCTCCATCTAGTATCCTTATTCTTAATTTTCCCACAGTTAAAGGTAGTTATGACTGGGTTATGATCAGATATGTGTCTGGGCAGGAATTCAATAGTGTACAGAAGGCAGCAGAACAGGAGAAATACGAATGTCATCTATGCAAGAAAATGTTTTATGTCTAGCGGAGAAAAATGTATATTCTTTTACAGATGGGTAATGCACCCTCCACACATCCGTTAAATTTAAGTCTATCATGAAGAGGTTAAGTGTTTTAGATGCAGCCTCTTGGGAACTTGCTATGGTTGAGGAGGATTTATCTAGGTTATTGTTCACACAAGCATTCATATCTGAACCAACATATAGTTGGTAATCAGTTAACTTTAACAATTGTGCAGTGGCTGCAGGAAAGAATTCAGCATCGGATATACTGGGTGCATATAGACTAACAAATGCCACTTTTTTACCCTGAATAGATGCACTGCAAAAAGCTAGGCGTCCTTCATTGTCGGAGCCAGGCTTTTCAATTGAGACATTGATCCCGTGTCTCATTAATATCATGACTCCTTTTGTACGGGTGCCATCTGCTGATGCCACAACTGATTTGTAAAAATGGTTTTGAACTCTGGTAATATCAGCGGGTTTGAGGTGTGTCTCCTGTAGCACTGCAATGTCTACCTTCTTTCTAGGCAGAAAGTCTAATACCTTTGAACGTTTATGGGGAGAGTTCAGTCCTCTCACATTAAATGATAAGCCTGTCTAATTTTCTAGTTTACCTGTATTGCTTAATGTCCTCCGGGCCTGATGTTGTAGATTGATGATGGAGCTCTGTGCTACCCCTTTGCCTTCCTTCTTCCCACCCCCCCCTCCCAATCCATGCCTTACCTTGTAACATCTGTGAGTGTCGCTTAGCGATGTCTAACACTGAACACTGAACCCTGAATCCCTCCACGAGTATCCAACATTTGTCTCATAAACCCATATATTACCACAACAGCATAACTATTATTTTTCCAGTACACTGTGGCAGTTGGGTGTATTCTATAACATCTTGGTAAAACAATAAAACCTTATATTCAGGAATATCCTGTCTCCGAGTAATGCTGAGAAGCTAGTCCATGCATTTCTATCTTCTAGACTGGACTATTGTAATTCCTTATTATCAGGATGTCCCAGTCACTCTCTCAAAAACCTTCAGCTGATCCAAAATGCTGCAGCCAGGGTTCTGACAGGAACCAGTAAGAGAGATCATATTTCTCCTGTTTTAGCTTCTCTTCATTGGTTCCCTGTAAAACCAAGGATAGAATTTAAAATCCTGCTTTTAACATATAAAACTCTCAATGACCAAGCTCCATTTTACCTTATAAACTTCGCTCTCAGACTGCAGGTCTACTTGTGGTTCCTAGAGTTTCCAGAAGTAGAATGGGAGGCAGAGCCTTCACTTATCAGCTCCTCTCTTACGGAATCAGCTCCCAGTTTGGGTTTGGGAGGCAGACATCCTCTCTACTTTAAACGTTATGATTAAAACGTTCTTCTTTGATAAATCTTATAGTTAGGGCTGCTCAGGATCGCCTGAACTGGTTCCTTCCCACTGTTGCCAACTGCTTGCTCAGAGGAAGTCAAAAGGCTACTTTGGATTGTTGGGTTCTCTGTTTAAATTTGTAAGTTCTATACCTTACTTTGTTACGTGCTGTGTGATAATGTGTTGTACACTGCTATTGATCCACGCCGGTATAACCCCTGTGACAGGGCTACTGGTTCTACCTGCCTACAGGCCCTTGATCTATTAGGATTCTGTAGAACTGCTGAAGCTGGTGTCGAGGAAACTCGCCAAGCTTCTGACTGCCTTAATCCAGACGTCTACCCTGCTTCTTCTAATAGTTGACTCAACTAAGTAGCCTCAGTAGTCAAATCACTCTACCAGATACGCCTGTTAGTGGCAGCTTTCCTCTTAAATGAAGCATTGGTAACTGCTAGGTAAAATTTTAGAGGTTTGGCATAACTAACCCCAGGGATTTGTTTAAAAATACTATTTTACTCATGACAGAATAACCATTAAGAACCACTACAAAGATCTTATGCACACAATTGACAATTTTTTCACTACCATCAGTTACTGTAAATGACTTAATAAAATTTCAAGCCAAATAAACTTTAAATGCAGGATTAAATCTTTATTGAAAATCTTTAGCAGGGCAAAACTACAGCTCTTGATTGTTCATTCAAAACATTTTAAGATATGATTAATCCAGTTGATTTGGGATAAAATTATAGAACTGAGCTTTTCTAAAATAGTAACCTAATGAGTAATTTGGGGAGAGGGAGAGTCGAACAGCCTGGCCACAGCTGGTTAATTCAGCCCTGATCAGACCTGAGCCTGGAGGAGTCCTCTTCCAGTGATGCAGCAACCCAGTACAGAGTCCTGTTACCCGGACAAAACCCTCCTGTCTCAGGGGGAGATGAGAAGTCCCGACTCCGATCAGATCTGCAGTTCTTTTGCATCCATTTGGGGAAGGAAAAGAATACTTCTTCATGCAGAATGCAGAAAGGGATTCTGCTGCTCCTCTTGAGTAGAATTTACAGACCCATCGGGGCTTCTTCAATCAGTGTAGGAGTGTTCAGCTCCAGCGATGTCCCATGAAGAACTCCACAATCTCCATCGCGAGCGGTCTCCATGAGCAATCTCCACGAACTCTGTCTGGTCTCTTTGTCATTCTTTGTTATACTGCATTCAACTCTCCCCCTCCACACGTTTACTGCTACCACACAGTTTTGATCCTTAGCACATACACTTGATTACACACACATTTCTAATCGGCGCTTCACCTTTAGCCCACATATGTGATACCGTTAGGATCTGATTCACGCATTTGGTAATAGCAAAGAGCACAGTTTGGCAATCACAGGATACATACTGGTAAAAAGAGGAACCATTAACTACTTTAGCAATGAGTTCATTCTGCGAATATCCTGCAGACAGTGGCCTCTATGACATGTCTAGACATTAGCTGTTTTAGGGGCACTAATCTTTCTTGCTCTCTTGACATTATCACCCCTTCTCTCATCTTTAACTGTGCAGCTTTAATTCAATGGTTACACAAATCACCTTTAATTCATTGCAATGTGAAAATAATCATTTCATATTTAGACAATCACCAGATTAAAAACAGTTTTTTTGCTGCAAAAAAAAAACAACAACCAACATTACCTATATGATGATCACTTGTCCATGTCCAATTAAAGCGTGCACACAGATGAACCCGACAATTTAGCATTGCTCCATCTCCTCCGACGCTGTTTGTGTATTTTGCCCAGGGTCGTCCTCCATATTTCTCAGCACAGATGACTTCAGCGCCTCTCTCACCTCCTCTGCTGAGTTAAACGACATCCTTCTGCCCTTGTGGTTCACTCTTAAAATTGCTGGGTAAACAAGGAATGAGTCGATCCCTTTTTGACGAAGTTCAGCACGGATTTCTTTGTATCCCTGCCTCTCCTGTGTTGTTCCGGGGTTGTCGTTGGAGAAAAACTGTAGCTGGGTGTGATCAGGGAGAGCAGGTTTGGCTTTCTTCACTCCCTCTAATATAGCCTGTCGATCAGCATAGTGTAGGAGCTGGAAAATCATGGTCTGTGGTCTTGAGGTGTTGTTACAGAAGATCCTGTGCACTCTGTCTGTCTCCAACAGTATGTTGCGTACAGTCCTGAATGCGAGGATCCACTCCAGTAACATTTTCTGCAGGTAGCCTCTCGGATCGTCACCTTCTGCGCCCGTCGGTAAGTTGGCCAGCTGCAACGTTGTTCACCCTTGATCTGTCCTGCAGCTCGTTAACTTTTTTCTGTAGCTTTGTCAGCTCCGCCAGGCAGTAGCAGTTGCAGACAGTCTCTGAACCGGGTAACTTCGAAAAAGGAGGGTGTTCAGTCAACACTCAGTGCCGTGCAGCCATCATGCCTCGTCACTCACCGGAAGTCAAGATTGCTAACTTTCTTGATCTTAGTCCAGGGTTTGCTGCGGCATTTTCCTTATTATCGATTTGTTAACCACTTGCCCAGTCTCAAGCTGATTCCCCATACTGCTGACATTTAAGGAGGTATTTTGCATTAATTCTTGTCTCGTCTCTGAAACTCTCTTGGCCCTTGCTTGTACCACGCTGGACAGCTGAAGGTGTGTTTGTAAAGTCAAATTCTGTTTAATTCATTCTGTTCCTGTAGAGTTGTGAAGGCTGCTCCTCTGACCGTGTGCTTTGACTTGATCCAGTGCTGTAAACAAAGCATTTCCATCCAAACAGTGAGGGATGTGTGATGTAGTGGGGCTGTGAGGAATGGACTTTACTTTTTGCAGCCCTTGTACTCAGTGTGTAATCACAGGCTTCTGTCTTTTGTCACACAAACCACTGCAGATGTACATGTGGGTAGATTTTCAGAAAAAGCCTACCTTCAGCAAACCATATCTCAGGTTCTTTGTGTCTTCATACTAGAAGACAAGATGTCCTAATTCTGCATGTTTAGATTTTTATGGAGTTTAGTCTTGATCTCGTGCTTATTACTGTAAATACACCAAATTCCTTCCTGTCTCACCACAGCTCATTCTCCAATGATCAAATGGTCCACTTGTGGTAGATCCTGGGACATATTTCAGGTGCACCTTGACAGGCTTATTGTAGTTATTATTATTATTATTATTATTATTATTATTATCATCATCACCTGACTGTGGTTTTGGAGCATATGGGTTCTGTTGATGACTTTCATTTTTTATGTCAAATTGCCCACTCATTTCTCAAAAGTTTTGTTTTCTCAAAGAAAGTCTTTTGTCTTTTTGGTCTCTTAAAAGCATTAACAGTTGATTTTGTGTGGCTCTCATCAGCACTTTCTCTCCTGCTGATAATTTCCACAAGTGATGTTCCTTGGCCTGTGAACTCCCTTATTGCTGTTGTACTTTGTTTTCTTTTTGTGAAGAGGGTGTTTCTTAATTTTTTGTTTGCCAGCTTTGAGAGCATTTCTTTCTGCCAAGTGATCATTTTCATCCTTTTTTAAACACTGAATTTCTGACTTGTTCTGTGACAGACCTTGTTTGGAGCTTTTATCTTTTGAGCCCTCCAATTTCATTGCAATGAGCAGTTTGTTTTATAACAGCTCATCAAAACTCATCTTGCAGGTACACTTTCATCTGCTCTCAGATTTTCATTTGATGAATCTGGAATGCTATACTCTGAAGTAGTCTTTATAACATGTCATCTCAGGGCACTTTACATAATAAAGACAACCATTTAAATGGTTGACTTTATTAATCATTCAAATGGCTGACTTTATTATGTCAACTCAGGTTTAATACAAGGGTCACACAATGTACTTCTTTAGCAGTATATCCCTTCTCCCTGAAGTTTTCCATTTAGACAGAACACTGTCAGATTTAACAGTTTATTTCAGAATGATATACATTTGTGTTTGTCAGTGACTTGATTGATGCTCTAAAACAGTCTGAGCAAGCAAGATACAGAAAATCCAGGATATCACAAACCCTTCCTGCAGAAATTAACATTATTTTGTTTAAATTATCAAACTATGAACAACAAAAACAAGGAAACCCACTTTAAAGGGGCCATATTTTCATTTTAGAACATAATTGTGTGTCCCCTGTGTGTCTATAGTCCCACAGATACGAGAGATGACCATCACCTTGATCTTTCTCTCCTCCATAGATTTGAAAGTATGTCTCTGAACAAGTCACTCTAGGTTTGTAGCATATTGTGATGTCACAACAGGATAGGCACTGCCCCAAGCAGCAGCTCAGTTTAATTTAAAGCTACTGATACAAAAACAACCCATTTGGAACACAGCTAACACAAAATGTATTGTAGGTGTGGAGGAGGCTGGGAAGGAGGGGAGATGATATGCAGATCTGTAGAGGCTGGCGTAGCAGTGATGTAAGCACGGGGCAGGCCGAATGAAAGAGCACTCCCTCAGTTGTAAAGTGTGCCAGTTGAACTTGACTGAAGTCGTAAACAACTGGACAGTAAAGGGGGTTGTGACCAGCACTGACTTTGTGCTTGCCTGAAGTACTGCAAAGCTCTATTCTACCTAAAGTGTGAATTTTGTCTCAGTACGAACTTTTATTTTGAAGTCCTTTCAGAAACCACTGAAAGGACTCAAAAGCTATGTATATGGAATCTCCCTGAGCCGTGTTCTCCTGTCCTGTTGTGTTGCAGCACATTGCTCCAGAGACAGTCGAAGCTGCTCACTATCACCTTGTTGCCCTTGCCCATGTTGAATAAGCCGCCCCTTTCTTGAAGGCAGCCGACTGAGAACGTGGCAGTACAATTATTTCATGTAATATATAAAGTGTTTCATTTAGCTCCCAAACCACAGAGAAACCTTTGGTTACCAAATCAGTCAGTCAATCGATCAGAATCAGAATTTATTTTATTGCCAAATAGGCAATACACTCCCAGACATGCTTGAATATATCTATATAATAGATACAGATAAAAGATATATAGCCTATCTATATAAATAATGTGCTTTAAAAATCACAGTGTTAGCAAGTAATTACAGATCATGATATTAACATAAGTTTAAATTAAAATGGAAATATGCAGACACTGTGTTTCTCACACCAACTTATGATGCTTATTCCATGTGATAAAAATTAATTTAGTGATAGTTCATGCCTTATAGTGTTATTGTTATGTGTTGTTTGTTGTTTCATTTGCACATACCAGGTGTACTCACCCATGGGCACAGTCACGTGTATTTTGAGACCCCATCTGATTTCTGAAGCAATTTCTGTTTCTGAATATAAAGTGAGAATTGCATTCACCATAGTGGCTTGCAAAGATATGCATTAATCAAAATACATGAAGTGGGGAAATGGTGGCAGATTGTGTATTTGTACCAAACCTTTGTTCCTATTTGCAAAAGGCAACTGTCTGTGTGATATTATGTCTGGCACCTACAGTACGTAGTGTGTCATCTTAATTCTAAAGCACTCCATCTAGGAAAACGTGGAGTTGGTGCAGGAATTGAGTGAACAGATTGATGTGGAAAAAAAAAAAACATATTTATGTGATAAATCTGAAATAACAACAGGGATTGTTTTGTTTTCTTTCCAACACAAGTCATGGCGTTTGTATTGAATGGTGCCTTAGATTCAGGGACAGTATGTTGCAATATTTAAATGATTTCAAAATAGTTCACTCAATGTACCTCAGCCTCTGCTGATTTTCATTCAATCAAGGAATGTTTCCATGAACTTCTGTGCATGCTCTTTGTCTGCAGTTGCTTGCAGACTCACACTCATTCAGTAACATATCTATTGATGTCCACTGTAGTGTTTCTCTGAAGCATCTGCAAAACAAAATCCTGAAACCTTGGTATTGCTGCTGTTTGCTCCTGCCATGCTTTGAGTGACAGGACCAGTGTGGCACAAGGATCACACAGTCATACCACAGTAGTCTGTTATTGTCTCTCCAGGGTTCCTTGAGATGCATGTTGCACTTAATGAAAATTCATGCCTCACAGATTTAGTTTGTGTGAGGCAAAATGCTTTTTCATACCTAAAGTGCCTTCTGTTCAGTCCATATGTGTTTGAAATCAGAAATTAAAGAGCAAACATGAAGCTTTTTTTTCTTTTAAATAAAAAGGCGATTTTGACTTCTTTTTTTTTTCTAACATAAATATAGTGCCTAACAAATTTATTCGACTATCACCCACTGAAAGGTTTATGTCACAGCTTCCTTAAATTAACAGCATTGGTAATTATCAAATAATTTTTTTATGTTTCTGTGATGGTTAATACACTGGTATGTAGAAGCTTTTTAACTGAAATGATATTTCTAATGCTTAAATATAATTATTATTGTTATCCATGAATTTTCAAATTTACTGTTTTACAAAAAAACAGTTTTAAAAAAAAGAAATTAGATTGAACTTTATTGATCCCTTTGGTAGGGTACCTCAGGGAAATTGTTGTTCTAATTGTTCTACAAACAGCACAACACCGACAGAGACAGTAGCACATGTCAATTAAGAAAAAAAAAAGTAGTAGACAAGGAAACAAAGGAAACAAACTGTTAGATAGAACAGCAGCATGGTGTAATAATAATAATAATAATGAAAATAAAAATAAAAATAGAAAATAGTAAAGCACATTATTGTTCCTTGATTAAGATGTCAAATTATAGTTGTTTTCTTGCACTCCTGAACAGAAAAAAATTGTTTTATTGGTTGAATGTTTTGTTTGATTAATTTCTGACTTCTCAGCCCAGTGAGCTGGCACAAATTTGGGTATAAAAAGGTGAATTAAGTTTGAAATTTGTTAATCCTGTTCAAAACAGTAAAACGTTTAGAGCTGAGTGCCCTTTAATGCACTTCATGATTCTGGATGGTTTATCTACAGATGGTCTAATAAATTTGTTAAGCACCGTATGCACCCAGTAAAACACTTTTTCTTTCTTTCTTTCTTTCTTTTCTACTGTGTTTGATGTGGTTTTACACTGGAAGTGTTGGGTGTGTTAAGTTAAGTTCACAGGAGGATCAAATGTAGGACACAGAGACTGGCAGGTAGAGCAAACCAAAGGGCTCTTTAATAAAACTTACTGGCAGATGACAGTAACAAAGGGTGCTGCAGAGTTCTAACAGGATTAATCTAACTTAAGTCAGAATCAGAGATAATCCAATGAGGGAAAACAAAAAGAAGGGTAAAGAATAAAGACAAACTCATGTAACTACATGGAGACATGGGGAGGAAGGCCAGAAATGGGAACATAGAGAAGTGAAAACGCAAACTAACAAAGAAGGAAGACACAAACTGCATACAGGAGGGGGACCAAGGTAATGACATACAGGTTAAAACAATCAGAGAACCTCATGGGTAGTAAAAACACAAGGACACAAAATAAAACAAACCATGACGCACAAGGACAGAGAATTTAAAAATGAAACGGGGAACAAACTATGACAAACATGGCAATAGGCTATTCTAACTAGCTACTGTAACAACATAATTCTAAGCTCTGACTTCTGACTGCCAAGCTAAATGGAATGCACCATAAGTTTTGCATTTACCAATCTTGTCCCAGTCACACTCCTTTCTTCTGACCTGCAGCCATTCACTTAATCCTGTTACTGACTGGCATGTGTTTTTTTTTTGTTTTTTTTTTATTTTACAACCTGCCTTTGTGTCCCACCGTGGTTTATTCAGTTCATATAACAGGGACAAAATGGATTTGCTGACAAACACCTAATGCCAGTGGGATAAACCTTAGGTTTACGTCCGTACTCATCTGCCTCTGCCATTTTGCTTGCATCCTCCTATGAAAGGATATTGTCAGCACCACAAAACAAATAACACATTTCAAATGTAATGTTTCAGACCACAAGATGTGGTCTGGTCTCAAATTAGTGGTGGCTCTCCTGAGTATGAATTGTTTTTCTAAATCTCATCTTCTACTCCCTTCCTCTCTCTGGCAGCTCAACATCACACCTAAATGACTTTTTCACTCCCACCAATAAACAAATTGCTGTATTTTTTTTTTCTTTTCTACCCACTGATTTTAAGCTTGCTCACTCAATAGCTGCTGCTAGCAGCCCCTTCGTGCCTTTGAACCTCATTGACAACAGATTCCCATTGCATGCTGCTTTTGCTTTGCTCCATGCTTTGTCCAATCCCCATGCCCATGCTGTTCCTGGAAAACCTTTACCTGAGCCTGTAAAAAAGCACCCCTCAGATTCCACTTCCTTCGTTCTTGGACTGTTGATGTAGTCATTTGTACAGCTGTATGCATAGACTTGGACAGACTCCTTGCCTTGCTGTTGCACATTTAATTTTATCTGGCAAACTGTGGAGGTTAGCCCTAAAATCATCATTCTATACAGGGCGACGGCACTGTAGGACATTCAGGCTTGAATACCTTTGCAACTGTTACATCATACACTGTCAGGGGCCTAAACAATTGTGGCGGCAGACCAAACTGGAGGGACCACAGTTTGAGCGTGCCTGGGACGCTTGATGTCTTTATATTTGTAATGCCATCCACTAACTACTGTTTGAACCACTTGATTTGCTCCTTATCATTAAGCACTACATCATGCTGCCTTCCTAAACTGGCTTCTCTAGCATTGTTGCAATTACTTCCTCATCTAACCTCTTATTTGAAAACTTACCTGTTACAATTGAAGAACGTACTCCTCGATTCCTCTAGCTTAATCTTTATCCTAGTCCACTTTAAGTTAAATGTAGCCAGTAGGTTTTTGTTAGCCTGTGTGGTGCTGTAGTAGTGGTAGTTGTCATGTCATTTATGCATGATTTATGGGTGTTAAGTCCTGAAAGATCCCTTATAATAGCCTCTATGCATCTTGTGAAAATGGTGAAATAGTGGACAATTCTGTGATGCCTATATCCAGCTGGTGCCACATTAAACTCTGTAGTTACAAAACATATCTGATTGTTCTAGACACTTTCCCTTATTAGCCCTTTAACTATGTGTAGTACTTTGAATTACTCTAATTTGTACTACAGCATGTACGACAATCCCATTCCTTTCTAGGCAACTATACAACCTGTGATCTTCTACACTGAAGAAAATCTGATGTTGTACATTGACAAGATTGGAAGACCTAAACTGTCCCACAACAACAGTACCCTTTCCCAGAGGAAAATAAAAAGATCTCTTCCTCTCTTTATCAAGGAGTATAGGAATAAGATGTCCTCCACTTGTCATCTTGATAAGCCGCCACAAAAATACAACACATCTTCCAGCCTTTCATTCAGCCTGTAGGGCACCCTCTAGACTGCTTTCAAAATTGGACCTTTAACATCAAATGGTTGTCTCATCGCCCCAATGGGAGGCAAATCTATAGGTAAACCAAACACCCTGTTCTTTTCTTCATTTGTATACAGCTTTTCTAAATAAGTCTAGAGTGCTCCTTTAATATACATCAACATGAAATACAGATGTTTTTTTTTCTGTGTTCCTTTCTGTTGCCAACCTAGGTTTGAAGTAATTTCTCATTTATGCATCCCTGCCTCTGCTGCCTTCAATCTTACATGAATCTATCTATGTCCTGTTACAGCTTATGCTTTCTTTTCCTGCTACTGTCTGCATAATCTCATAAACCTTTCTACACCACATTCACATTTAAATTAAAGTTCCATTTCTCTTAACTTCCTCTCTGTCCCTCTCAGGGTCTGTAGTGCAGCTGTCTCTTTATAACAGTTGCCCATATACAGTGCCCAGTTCAGTTTGGGTGTTTGCCTATCACTCTTTTCTCTACTTGGCTGCCTACTCGCACCACTCCTCTGGCCCTGCTGTTCAATGTTACCCTCTGCTTTCTCCTCAGTGACAAGGATGCTGATATCACCTTCCTCCAGCCACAAGGGCATTTCTGCAGATTTCCTTCCTCTGCCTTTGATACTGTGGCTTCCACTGAAGGACTATTTGTGTCAATTCTATTCCAAGGTCAATAGCCAGGTGTCCTGCGTGTGAGTCATCTTCCACCACTGCTCCCGCTGCCTCTCAGGGAATACTGTGACATTAATTTTGTGTGGTGTTTTGCATCATGATTTTTTTTTTTTTAATATTCTAGCATGTATTATTGTTCTTCAATATCTTGTGCTATTATACATAGTCAGCTCTCAAGAAAATGAGATTTTTAGTCTCAGTAGGATGTACCTGATCAAATGAAGCTCTACACTTACTGCAAGACACAATAAAATGGACATCCTTGTGAGTGTTGAATTCTAGGAGCAAAAACTCTTGTTTTAAAACTCCTGTTTGCTTATTTTTTGCTATTGGGTATACTACATAATGGGTTAATAATGGCACATTGTAAGAGATAACAGGTTTTTTTTTAGGTCATTAATATTTATGTGTCCCTTGTATTTCTGTATCTGTGTGCAGTAGTCAGTAGGTTAAAGTCGGTGACAAGAACTGAGTAGATTGAATTAACATAACATAAAGCTGATGCTGGTTTTTCTTGCCAGGTCTTTTATTTTTAATGCACAATAACGTAACCACTGGTGGCAATAAATCACAGAGGCCTTTTTGGTTTTTCAGCCTTCAAAACAAAAAAAAAGTTCAGTCAGCTTTCACTCACTGTAGCTACTAACTTGATTGTCCTTATTTGTCTCTGTTGCTAAATTATTATCATTATCATTTTATATGAGCAAAATCATAAAAAAAAAACAGGATTATTAGCCTCCGGTCTGTTCCATGACTATCTTATTCGTTCATTGGAGCAGTGAAATGGAGAAAACAGGCTATATGAGCTTTTTTAATGAGAACTTTGAGATACTAAGAGACACCCAATTTTGCAGTGCAGTACCAACAGTCCTCAGGCAACTAAGAAAACTACACATTTGTATTATTTTATGTGTCTTAATAACTGTGTTGACAGTGCAATCAGGTTGTTGTTGTGTGTGCGTCGCTTGCTTGTGTATATGTTAGTCTGCAAGCTGATACATGCATGTTTTTATTGTTTGTATTCCCTACATGGAGAAAACAAAAATCTATCTTAAGAATAATTAAACATGTCTTATAACTTTTAATTAAGCATTAGTTCATGCACATGAGCGATGCACTTTCTTTACCTAATGAACTTTAATTGCAACATTTATATGGTTTGATATTGTTCATGAATATTACTCATTACAGAAAGTAAACAAATAAAAGAACTTGCTAAATACTGACTTGTTCATTTACAAGTGTTTTGGGCAATTACTGTTTATCTTTAACAGTTTAGGTAGTATGCTACATCTATGAAAAATATGTGGCTTATTGAGCAGTGACTTTCACAATTGTTTTTACTTAAAATGAAGAGTTAAAGAGTGCACAGCCAGTGTCCTGTAATTGGTACAGAAGATACTACAAATATTTTTTTATTTTTTTTATTGCAGATGTTCTAGTTTTTATTAATTTAGTTTGTAATTAGTGTGAAATTGTCTGCGTTTGTGTGTGTGTGTAAGTGTGTGTGTCTCTGTGTGTCTGTGTGCCTGTGTGTTTGTATTTGATTTAGCCTTCAGGCATACTTTGAGCAGGAAAAAGATGAAGTCATTTCCCAAATTTTTGTGTTTGTCTCGTATTCAAAATTTTGATGAAAACAGAGCCGTATCCAAAGCCATATGTTTAAACAATATTTGCAATATTTACATGCTTACATTTGTAGAATAAAAGGTCTCATTTAATGCTCAGATTACTTTAGCTTTGGTGAACAAAACTCATTGGAATAGTTCTAATTACGTTACCAAACAAAGTTCAAATATGTTTCCAGCATAACATGTTTTTCCCCCTGCTTATTATTTTGCACCACACCAGATGCCGTTTGACTCATGCCAAACGAATATCGAAGCTCATATTCATTTTTGCCTCTTTGATTTCTGCGGGTTGACAGAAAACTGCTCGCTCATCAGAGGCAGGGCACTGGAGAGTTGCGGATGACAGTTCTGGGCTGATCCATAACCACTTTGCCCCAGGCTTAATTACCATCTCCTTCCACTAACATGCAACACTATGTGTTTCTAATGCAATCTTACTTTAACTTCTCAATCTGGTTTCTGGAGAAGCGCACCTGCATGTCAAGAAGCAACAATTAAACAGCGACCGTGATCAGTGGTGATGAATTCCGACTTCCGAGTTTGTTATTTTCCCAGTGGGATTTGGTGGCAGTGCAAAAGCAGAAGTAGCAGTGACGGCAGAAGCATGACTGTCTTGCCGTGATGCCACGTGTCATTTTTGACAAGTCTTGGGGGTAAAGAAAGCAGGCATAAAGCTTTAAATCAAATTGGTCACACAGCCTTGCCAATCACTGTGGACAACATATGCAGGCTCACAACCAAGGTGAGGCTGCGCTAACGTGTCTAGGCGGTGAGCAATCTCTCTGTGCTCTAAAATGGAAATGAAACTGTTACACACCCACAGCTATTGAAGAAGGGATTTGTGTGGGCTGAGGTACAACTATACTCGATCGCCACTGTGGGAGAAGCTTTAGCTTTGCCCTTCTTTAAAGTGAGATTTACAAAAAGGAAATGCTCGGGTTGGTTTATTCAAAAGAAGCTCCTGATGGTGGGAAGACAAAAGGTACTTCACACTATCCTCCCTGGGGCACATGTACTCCAAAGCTCCACTTCTCTGCTTTACTCCTTATTCTAAGTACATGCTCCCCCCTAGAGTGCACTCTCCTGCTCCTGTCTCCGCTGCTCAATCTTTTACCTTTTCTTTCTTCTACATTCCCTCTCCACCCATATTTCTCCGTCTTAATTTTACCTGTCTCCGCCTGCCCTGCTGTTTTCTGCGCTCTGCCTCTGCATCCCCCTCCTCTGCCCTGTCTCATTCTCACTCTCACCTTTAAGTTTCTCCCTTTCTTACCTCCTGCTTCTTTCTCCTCTCTCTCTGCTTTCGCTCTCTCTCTCCCTGGCTGTCTGGAGCCACGTGTTGGCTAGCTCAGAGCAAAACCCTCTATTAACAGAAGCCGAGGCCAGATGGCGGCTCAGAGATGGATCATATAAACTCTGAAGGTCTCTGTGAGCTCCAGACTTTTTTATTTATTTTTTTTTTTCCTTTTTTTCTGGGAATCTCAAAAATAGCTTGTACTTTACCATTTCACCTACAAACCCTGTGTGGTACTTGTTACTTAAACAGATTTTTCATATGCACTCTGTTCAGATCAGAGAAACGGAGTCCACTTACATCTAAAGTTGCTGTCCTTTGTATTGATGGGGAAAAACTTTGTTGAGAGAACACGTTTGGCCGTTTTTCATGTCATCTAGCAAACTGAGCCAAAAAACAACTAAAGGCATGTGAGTGTTTTCTGTAGTTTTTGGACATCTCTTTTCATTACACATTTGTTACAGGATAAATTCCTTTGTGCGCCCTCACTAAAGGCTGTCAAACTGTGATGGGTCTTGTTAACACATAGACTTAAAATCCCTCGGCGACATCATTTATTCCCAAAGGGAACTTGTGGCTGTAGATGAGAAATGTAACATGTCTACGAATCCCAAAAGTAGAGAAACAGGTACAATATATCCACAGGGAGAAAATCCTGCAGCTTGTCTAATGAGGCATAGCCAGACAATACACTTTGGTCAGTTCAGGAGATGAGCGTGAAATTCCCCATTAAATAATGTGAATCTCACATTAAGAGGCCCTCCTGAGGCAAAGTGTCTGTAGTAGGGATGACTAACTCAATTAATTCTCAGTGCCTCGGGAAGTTTCTTTCCAAATCAAGGACTTGTTTTAGGGTTGTGTGTGTGCCAAAATGCCCATTTGTCCTGTCTGTGTTGTCACCATTGTGTATCTGCTCCTGTGGGTATCAGAAACAAGTGCACACACCGGCTGACTCTAAACAGGTGGCCTGCCCTCAATACCAAAACAAGTCATCTACTTCCTGTTTTGTGAAGCCACGTCTTCGCCTGCTGCACAGCGGTGATTGTCAGGTAACATTTATAAAGCCCTCTCACTCCCTCTCTTTCTATCTGTTTGCCACGCGACGGCTTCACTCTTGCTCTCTTTTTTTTTCTTTTTTTTTTTTTACTCCTCCCTTTCTTGCTGCAGAAAAACAAGTTCATTGTGATTCAGAATGCAGTTCCACGGCTCAATGGGTTCTGTTTGAAATGAGATTTGAGGGAGTGAGCATGAGAGAGAAAGACAGAGAACCTCCAGCCGCCTTGCGTCTTGATGAATAAAAGATGGAGGCACTAGCATCTTATAAACAACAACAGAGCATAATTAGTTCAGTTCTTTTTATTTTAGGAACACTTTATGTGACATTTCCTTTGTTTGGCTGCTTTCATCACACACGTCCTGCCTGCTTTACATGTGTGGGCTCTCCCTCTCCCTTCACAGTCAACAATCAAGCTGGAACAATATTTACATTGTATGCAAATGTAAATGCTGACATACATTTTGGTGTACTCTCACTTTCTCGATTTCCTGTTGTAATATAGCCTCCGCATATGTATATAGCTGATTGCTAACTTGTCACAGTAAACCAAAACTAGAAATTATAATCATTATTTCTATTTTAAAAGAATATTCTTGAAGAAAAATACAATTTACATGATATTCATGTACAAGGACTGAGTCAGATGGGATTTGCAATAATTTGATTAGGGTACTTATATAGTATAGATGTAATATAGAGCTCAAAATATACAAACAAACAAAAAAACCCACATGAAAGATTACATTACAATTTACAACTACCTTTGAATGAACATTTTTGAAAATACTACAAGGTACAGGTGATAAAGAAATTAACTTTTGACCAGTTTTTCTTTTTGTCTGTGCAGCTTCTAGGCCATTTCTCACTACTTTTTAATATGAAAGAGTGTTTTCAGCAGCTTTAACTAATTATTCTTTTTGTCCACAAATGCACCAGTAATTTGGGCACAGATTATTTGTCCTCTTTGAATCTTCAGTGGTTCTCTAATGTTTTCTTAAAAAAAGTCACATTAATGGGCTATTTGTCAGATCTCTTCAGCAGACTGCTAATGGCTTTTAATAATATGCTTTGTCTGTATATGCGACTGCAGTTCGGCTACTTCAGAGTTCTTTTCTGTGAGTCATTTGCATTTTTTGTTAGCATATGTATGTTTCAGTCATCGACAACTTACCTGACATTATAAAAAGTTTAGCGAGAAAGTGAAGTCCCACATATTTTGAACACCAGGGAATGCAAAACAAATGCTAAAAGTGACAAATGTGTTTGACTCAGGTCTGCGCCATTGTCTTTTGATGCTACGTCTGCAGTCTCTCCACATATCGTCAGCTCTGCTGCATGTGGCCCAGTCTAATGGCATCTGTGATATCCCTGGAGCTCCCTAAGAGAGGCTGATGACAGCATGTGTTTGTCTTTCCTTCTTAAGCTTTCTCTCCAATACACACAAACACACACACATACACATCCAAACAGAAAACACGCACACAGCGCACCTTCTTAATCTCCAATTCAGCTCCCCCGCCCACTGTTGATGCTTCAGAGTCAGAGCCCTGTAAAGTCTTTAGCCCCAGGTATTGCCTCAGGGTCTGAGCAGTGGTGAGGGCAAGCATGGGGTAGCAGAATCAAAGAGTGATTGTGGCGAACATATGTGTATTCACGTGTGTCTGTTTGAAGTGTTTGTCAAATACCGTCTTGCCATTTTCACCTTCCAGTGGCTGCTACCTGCTCTTTATCCAACCTTTCAGCCCCCTGTTCTTGCTCATCAGACAACCAAAGAGTGCACTGAGTGGATTTCATTAGCACAGTAGTTGAAGCGAACACGCCGGTCTGCACCACACAGAGCTCTCGACTTGACACTCAACACAAATGCATAACCCAGCATACTGATGGAGACCAAATTACCTCCAGATGCCTCTTCACAACAAAGGTTATCATGGATGTAAAAATCTTTTATTCGGCTTCACTTTGCAGTCAGATAAAAATACTTTCCAACCACGCACAAGGGGGAAATCTTTAATGCTTTAATCACAGCTTATTCCTGCTTCGAGGATTAAAAAAATTAGCACCGATGAAACATTTTTTCTGATGTCATGATAATGGAATTTCTTTTAAATAGTCATTTGACCTACCATTGGCTTATCAATAAAATAACACAGAATTTGTTGATTTACAGAGGAAGATGTTCTGCTTGGTGATTGTTATTGATCAGGGAAGTCAAAAAAACAGAAATGTTACATATTATTTACCTGTCTACAGTAACATTTCTGTCAAATTGTTTGTTCATTATCAGCTCTGTTATTGTGCAGCATGGGGATGATTCAGCTTCCTTGGGCAGTTAAAGACATGCATGGAAGGTCAATTGTACTTGACTGTATGTTGGATGTAGGTATGAGTGTTAGTGGCTGTCGCTCTCTTTGTGTTAGCCCTATGGTGTGCTGGCCAACTGTCCAGGCTATACCCAACCTTTTGCCCGATGTCAGCAAGGTGCAACTACAGTCCCCTGCGACTCTCCACAGGATAAAGTTAGTAGCTAATGGATTCATGCGACTGTGTTGCCAGTAGTCAATGCCCTAAAAACAGAATCTATCCACTCAGCATTTCAAACCACAGTCCAATAAACTTACACAATTCAACATCCTGACTTTCAGCATACAGTTCAAAGATAAACAGTTAAAGAGTCAAAAAGATGGTATTTGATTGAATAAGTATAGTCTGCAAAATGTCATCATTTTGCAAATAGAAACAGCAAAAGTCACTCTCAGGAGATTTCTTGTTTTGTACACTACTGGAGAACGAAGGGCAAGAATGTTTCTTACTCCCCACAGAGCAAACTCAAGATGAGAAACCAAAAAACGGAAAATCAATTTAAAAAATAACACAGACAATAAGACAAACTTATCATTTATCAGATATTTTATGAACTCAGGGTGATTCAGTTTGAACAAACAAATCAAGAAAGCCTCAGAGCATTCATTGATTCATAATATTCAAATCAAATCAAATTTTATTCATATACCAGTTTTCATGCACTACAACAACACAAAGTGCTTTACAGCATTTAAAAACAACACAGCATTTAAAAACATTACATCATTCAAAAACATTACAACATTTAAGAATATTGTAAAAGAAAACCATCCCTCCCACCCTCCATGCATACACATACACACGCGCGCACACACACACACAAACACACACCACTAGACTAAAGGAAGCATGGCATGGCACTGAGGGATTGTGGGAAACGCTACCATTGGGGCCGTCCACACAGGGAGGAGTCACAGACCATGACCACTGGGGGCGCCGGCACCTGCATTGAAAGTGTTACTTAAGGAACAGCACTGACAGGTTGTTGATCAGAAAAAAAGATTTACATCTTTTGTTCATACAAGGAACAGAAAACACAGAAAACATCTGATGTAAACATATTCTTACTTTGCACTATCCAGGTTCTTCAACATCAGTGGTACATTCAGATAATACTTTCTATTATCTCTGAAAGGGGTTAAAGTCTCTGCGAAGGAATTTGAGAAACTTGTTTCGAAAGACATTTTACTTGTCAGAAAATAGTTGGTGAGACATGTGGACAGACTGTGAACTATGGGGTACTGAATTGTGTATTGTGTATCACAGGCAGTAAATGACAACCAATGAATGTGGGTTATAATTATGTGCCACAATTGCATGTCCATTGTGTTTGACCTCTTTGCAGGTATAACTGGAACAACACATTTTTGATCTGCAGTCACTGGCCCCATAGTCCTCAGAGGTGTTTATTGCATTGCTTGTCTATTCTCGATCTGCTCCGTCTGTCCTGTCTCCTCCTTACCCTTACCTGAACTGGTCGAGGCAGATGGCTGCACTCCCTCTACCTGGTTTTGCCAAATGTTTTTTTTCCCGTCCTGGCAAGGAGAGCTTTTTTTTTTCTCTTCTCTTCCCTACTGTTGCCATTTGGTTGCTCAAAGGGACTCCAAAGGAAACTTTTAACCTGTTTGATTCGATTAAAATGGTCATTTTGCAGACTTAGTTTGATACATCTGGGTTGGTGGGGAAGCTGTCAGTCAGACACCTTCTATATTTGTGCACAGAGAAAACTATTTCAGTTTTTCTGACTTTGAAATCTAATCTTTATTTAATTGCCATTTGTTTTGAATCATTCAAAATCAGCTTGACTATTAATGACACAGTTTTCTGAGCTGTCACAAGGCCCGTACATTAAGACTTTAACTGTACTTTAGCCTGACCTGTTGTATTTTTGCACCTGTGATAATAAAAATATGAGAGATTTAAATTATTTTAGGACTTAAAATTGTGCAAAAGTAAGGTTATTCTTAAATATGGGTTCTGACATAGAATAGTCAATGACCGAGAGACAACGCCTGGACCCCTTCAGCTTCACCTCTTCGCTCAATTTGGAATTACAGGGAGTAAGGCACTACCAAGATGCCACCACACCGAGCTTCAAAATTGCTGTTCAGCCAACACAAGAGTGGCATCACAAAACTTTCAAACAGTTTTACATATTTTCCAAAAGCAAAGTGCATAAGTGTAACTGATGCTAGTGAACGCAAAAGCTCCAAATGCAAAAAGGAAGTGGTTGAGATTTTGATATGGTTGTTTGACAAAAGGTTCAATTTTTACCTGATTCTAATAATTTGTGCAACCTGCAGGTACAGTGTCATAACAGGAGCAGCTGGACACTGGATGGACAGTATAGATTATAGTGCAGATTCCTAATGCAACCAGCAAAGCCCTTCAGAGATGTGGCCAAGGAAGTTTTATTGATGTTGCTCATACATCCTAGCATTGGTACTTCTTTCCTTTTGTATGTCACCAGGAAAACCGGCATAAACAGTGGTATGCTTGAAATTCGTTGTCATATATGTGTAAACATTGCAGAGCATTGTTTTGAAGAAGAAAAAAAAAGTTCTCAAAATTACTGAATAAAATAAAATTCTAGGCAACACAAACAATGCCAACAGCCACTAATGGCCAAACAACCCGAGTATGTAACCAATTCCTAGATCTGTACAAAGGTTACTAGACATCAGTAGTTTTGTCTCAGATTGTCTCTCCTAGAAAGAGAAACATGTTTGATTCTGTAACACCAAAATAGAATGTAACTGTTATGAAATTTATCACATCCTACACCTCACAAAATTGGATTTCTAAAGAATTACACCTGGATACAATCCACACTACAAATAACTACTTAAATGGCACTTAACTTTACTCACCTATTGAAACATTGTGGAAAAAACATGACACAGATGTTTTTCTCCATCAGTGCTAAGGGAGCTTTCTTCAGTTAAATTAACACTGAAATAAAAGCATCAATTGCTCCAGACTAAAAATAAATAAAAATTAATTAAATAAAAAGTCAAAATAAAAGTCTGGAATTATCATTATCAAATTAGAAGTATGTCCACGTTTATATCTTATTCGTTTTGAATTTAATATAAAAAGGTTCGTACAAAAATAATGTAGATGAATTTCAGAATATTTCGAGTATGTCCTCTTGAATGACAGCAGCAGTCAGCCAGGTATGTACTCTACACGTTTGTGCAAAACTTGATAACCCATTTGATCCCAGCATGTTTTTATGTTGTTCCAAAGACCTTCTTGTTATATCAGGAATGCTTGGCTTTCTCAGTCAAGTGTCTCCATAAATGCTCAATGGGGTTGAGGTACTATGAGGGAAAGGCCGTGACTATCAACACTCTTTGTCTTCTCTGGTCTTCAAGTAGTTCTTGTGAAGCTTGATGACTGTGAAGTTGCTTTTCTGTCTCTCGGTGTTCAGCACTGGATGTTTTGATCATTCAGCCTTGTCTTGCAAAAATTACATTTCTATACAACAAAACTGCATTTTCAATCATGCTTTGAGGGAAGCATATTTTCTCCTAGATTAAGTTTGTTTATGATGCAACACATATAATATTAATCAACAGTTCTTTGCCATTTATGTTATTGGTTCACTGCTGATCCTTTTCAGCCAACCAATCATATATTAGATGGGACACAATTCGTCACCGTGGTAACCTAGACGATGAAGGAGAAGCTACAGAGATGTTGTGACATGGTCGTATTTTACACCAAACTATGATGTTTTCCTGAGCATAACTAAGGAATTTCGGTGAGTAAACCTAATCAAACAGCAAGTAAAAACTAAAATAAACATCGACTGAAACTATAATATAAGAATATTAGGATTTATCTTCTGCCTCCATCTCCCCACCTTTGTCCTCCTAAGGATTTTGTTTAAGTGTTTCCCACTATGTAAAGCCTTAACTTTCGGGGGAAAATATGTTTCTTTCAAAACGTAAATAAAAGCTGTATAGCAATGTGATTTTTGTGAGACAGGCTTTGACCTTCTGTTGGTGTGCTCATCTTTGGTTTACGAGATCTTGCTTTGCATACAACTGAGCCAGTTTCTACAAAATGTTTTGTAGTGCCTGCACTGCCTCCTTCAAAACCTTCAGTTTGCCTACTGTGATTGAAAACAAACGTCCTCTTTGCGTCTTTGAAAAACAATCTGAATTCTGACACTTTTGATTAGTTTTAATCCCATGACAATGATTCCTTCTGTCACAACTCCACACCTATATTGATGCATTACCAAAAGCTGCAAGTTGAAGCATACAAGCATCTGATGAGTAAATCAAATCCACTTGAGTGTTATTTGAACATATGCTTCAATAGAACGCATACAACTCAAGAGACAGACTGTACTTTTCTACAAACCAGTCAATACCAAAAAGGTGCTTAAATTTAATTGCTGACCGAGAAAGAGTTGTTTTTCAATGTTTCTAAACTCTTAAACTTCCTGATTAGTTGTTGTTTTTTTTTTTTTTGGATCTGGTCTCAGACGTTTGGAACAAATACTAAAAGTCTTACTTTTTCTGTGGTTATGTCATGATGTTTCAGTACTTCCACCCTTTCTGTTTAGGCATCATAAAGTAGAATGTAGATGTTCAGTGACAATATTAACAGAAAAAAAAAAAGAAAAATGGACGAAGAGCATTATAATGCAACTCAACTTGGAAAAAGAACCTAGAGTGACACCTGAATCACTCTAGGTATTCCTACATGGAAAATATGAGCACATTAAAAGTACAATTATGCAGGATCCTCACCACTGTTGTCTCTGACCTTCTTTCCGGCCTGAGGCATGCTCACATTTTCACCACCTCCTCAGGGACAAAAAAACACAAAAGAGACAGGAACAGAGAAAAATGAGAAAAAAAAAATCAGAGAGATAAAAGGGAATTAAAAAAAACAGGAAAAAGGGGAGCAAAAGATGACAATATAAAACAGCCAGTTATTCTTGTTTGCTAATGATGAGCTGTTCAAAAATGAAATACACCCTCCTTTCTCGGTGCCCAGCCTTGAGTGTCTGTATTCTGTTTTGATTGACCATTGATAGCCATTCATAATGTGGACAGGCTTGTGCAAAGACAGCCGTGTGTGGACAGGCCCATGGACAGAATGACGCATGACAACCTTGAAATAGCCAAGGCTTTGTTTGCCTTGCAGAGACCCACCCCTCGCTATCTATCTCCCCATTTTCTCTCCCTCCCTCCCTCCCTTCTTCCCACTCTCTGTCTCACCTGGCATCAACAAGTGATCTTTCTGAAACCATGGGCAGGTCATAATGAATAGCCAGAGTGGTACCATCAGCTTTTGAAAGCCTTATTATTACAGTGAGCGAGAGACATACCTCACTGACAAAAGAAGCGAGAGAGACAAAAGAGAGAGACTACCCTTGGGTGAGGTGTGGGCAGGAGGGGAGGCAGTTAGTTGAAGATAAGCGTGGGAGGATATGGAGATGGAGGGCAGAGAAGAGGTTGATGAAGACGATTTATGAAGGGCAGCAGTGTGTTCAGTTATTACGTGTGTCTGTGCTGTGCGTATGTGTGTGCGTGTCACAAAAAAATTAAAAATCCTGGCAGTCGTTCTTTAACAGATTGAGCAGATTTTGCCAGTTAACGATGGATTAAGGGAGGCAAAGGTGAAGGGAGGAGGGGTGGCAGGTGTGTTCAGTGTCATTATGTGTGTGTACTCATTTTGTGTGTTGATGGCAAAACTTGAAAACTTAAAGAGTATGACCTGGACCCTGATCCATACCATTGGTAAAAGGAAGAAAGAATGGAGACCCTGAATGCGATGTGGGACTTTGTCTGAAAAAGGCTACCACTGTCAAAACATATCCTTTAATCTCTTTTCCCAATGCCCAGCCCCCTTCTTTCTCTGAAAATCTAGGACATTCTTTTTCATCATCACTGTGTTCTCTGGTCTCTGTGGTATGCTGAGACTTAATGCCAAAATGAAACTCCATAGTTAGGGAGTCTCTTTCTTTTCACCAGTGTCTTCAGTCGCAGGCACTGTCCAGGGGAAGGTGACGTTTGGCTGTGGTTCCCTTTGCCCATTTGGATTTATTCGCTAAATAAATAAAGAAAGAAAGAAAGAAAGAAAGAAAGAAAAGGGATATCAGAGATAAAATGGAATAGATGAGAGGCTGCTTCCCACAATGATATCATTGTCATTACACCATCATATTTGTAGCAAAGGAATATAAAATACATTTACAAGGACAATTGACAATACTGAAAGACAAATTGCCTGTTTGTGGGCGCATGTCTGTGAGAAATGGCACAATGATAAATAATCTGATTAGGATGGACCTGCGCTATCGTGAGTCCTAACCATTAGTAATGGCACTGTATTAGATTTGTTTGCTTTCAAAAAGAAAACCCTCATTAAGGATGTATAAAGCATAATTGAAAGAAAAATAAGACATTATTGGCGTGCAGCATTTCTGGTTTGATGATATACCCTGGAGAAATATAATACACATCAAGCCACCGTGGTCGGATATTGTCTTCTGTTATCATTTCCATTGCCCATTGGCTTTTCTTGCTATCATTTCTCTAATGACAGTTTCATACCACACCATTTGGCTTATGAGCCATTGTGCTGTTTCCCTAATGCCTCTGAAAGTAACAAATGGTAATGGCAAAGTAGATACTCCTCTCTCTTCAGCACTGTCAGATTCTCCCCACTGTTTCTGATTGGGGTCTTTACAGTAAAGACAGTATTACCTCCCGGTGCATATCCGAGGCTGACAGCAGGGAATTGGTGCTTGGAACCAGTTCCCCTGTTTAGCATTAATATGCAGAAGTCTTTATTGGATGCAGTTTAAACCTAATCCACAAACAATGCCTTGATTCAGAGGACGCCACTAGGTGGTGCTGAAATCCTGTCCTGCATGGACCCCCGTGGGCTTCTGTAAATGAGGCTGACTCTGTAGCTGTTGGAGGAGTTTGGCAGACACAAGGCAAGAGTTACGGTCCCAGGTTTAACTGTTTGAAGAAAACAAAACAGCTATAATGACAGAGGAAATACAATAAAGCTATAATGGGCTCCAGAATTTCCAGCTTAAACATTGAACAGCAGAACACTTAACAACCTACTGTTTAGTACCAGTGGTAATATGAAGACAAGAACTGTTAGGGAGCTCTCTGTTCTGCTACCCCATTTTCAGATTTAGTCTTGTGATCTATTATTCATTCTGCTGATTCTTCTCATTGCAACTGGTTTGCATAAACCCACAGCATCATTAAATTAAAGAAGCTAATTGATTAGTTCTGCTGTAGTACACATTGGTGCTCACTGTTTGTAGTCAAGTCAAATGACTTGACTGTTTGTAGAAATTATTATGAACTTCAGCTTTTTTCCATGACCTCCAGCTGTATTTCTGTTGTGAACAAGAGGAGGCAAGCTAAATCGGCATCGTAAGCCTTCACGCTATTGATATATTGACATGCCAAAAATGGATTCAGATCAATAGTTGGAGGGTGCACCTAATATCTTATACACTGATCCTACACAAAACTAAGAAATGCAGAACTTACACAAGGTAGCATCTCTCGGCTCACAGCTATGTGGGAGAGAGAAAGAAAGACAGATTGCATCTGGCAGGAGACTATGATCTATAAAAAGGAGCTGAGGAAGGGATAGACAAATCTGACTCTGCAAAAGCAAACAGATATATTGGTCTCCACCAGTAAACCTCACCTAAGGCTGGAGTATCAGCAATGTTTGCTTGTCCGCTGTTTCCTAACAATATCACCAATGTCATACCGAAGCCAGTGAAAAGAGATTACCTGGGATGTTGTGGTCCAACACATAGTGGCGTATGATTGCCAGTGGAAAATTAATTAGCGGATGGGACAAGGTTACAGACACATAATGAAAGTTATTGGCCATGTCACTTCATTTCCCTGGACCCCCTATTACTTTCTATCAGGTTAGTCAGCCATGAAATGGGTGTTTCATATGATGCAAGGAGGAGTGTGCTGCCACACCTTCACCAACAACACCTCCCACCCTATTCTCCCAGTGGGTTTTGCACATGAATGATCAAGGCACTTAGACTAATATGGATGGTGCAGGATGATGATGATGAAGGATTGAAAGTGTTAACCCATTATTTTACATTATTACCGCACATTTAGGGATCATTTTTATCAAATGGCAGCTTCCCAACCAGCTCCACTGACCTAACCTATTTTCCCCTGGGACTCCGATTGCTTTTTGGCCTAAATTACAATACTCTCTAACATAGAGTTGGGCCAGTAGTATGTTTAAACTGTCAAACAAGTTGCCCCCACAGAAAAAAATTGAAAAGGAAATTAGAATGAATGGTCAAGATGGAATAACTGCTTTCCCTTGATGGTCTTAAATGGCCTGAATGATAAGAGATGGATTTCTTTTCCAAGTGGTTCAATACATGAGCTAACTACAAGAAGCTTTTGTTCCTAAATTCAAACAATTATTAAAAAATAAATAGATTTTTTAAAAAATGAGCTATGATTCTAAAAATATTATTAGAGCAAAGCAACAAACACTGCAACTGGCTATATTAACCTAACATGTGTTACTTCAGACATCTGCAAAGCCAATAACCTCTGCATTCATAACAAGTGTTGTTTGTCTTTCACATCCATAGATAGCAGCAATGAATTGTTAAATATACCAAGACAGTACTGTTTTTGTGTGTATTTATCACTGAGCAAACAAAAACTGAAACAACTAGCTATCCCTACACACCAGCTTGCAAATGCGTATAGTTATGTTGGATACGAGCACACTGGCACAAGCATCAGTGCACATATTATATAAAACGTTCTCAGAAAAGACGTTATATGAATATTTTGTCTTTGATGATACAGTGGGGTTATGTGCAAATTGGAATTATTTATTTATTTGTTCCGCATGTTGGTGCAGAAAAATCCTATAAAGGAGTGTAAAGTAGTGAATTAGAAAGGCTTGTCAAGTGAAAGCTTTCCAGTAGCAGACCATAATGAAAGGACATAACAATAGATTATTATGTAGTATTTGTGTGACACAACTACATACATACACGCACATTCTGTCACTTTCTTTGTGTTCTGTGCTCAAATGGTCTCCTTTGATGTCAAATTTGTTTGAAATCATCAAAAATTGATACATTTTGAATAGGTATTGGGCAAGGAATCTGCAATAATTGTATTAGACAAAGAGAGATAAAAAAAAAAAAAAAAGCAAAAGACCATCAAAGGAAAATGTAGGTATGGAGGCACTTAGTCTGAAATGGCTTTGTGAGCAATTTATGAAGTTTGAAATCTACTGCATCTCATACTTTTACTTGTTTTCTTATTATCGTGTGTGTGTGTGTGTGTGTGTGTGTGTGTGTAGGTGTGTGTGTGTGTGTGTTTTACCTTCTGTTTAAGATAGGGCCCATCCATCACATAGGCATCTCAGACATCAACACGGTTCTCCAAATCAATGGCTCATTGACTGCCCCAGCAGCAGACATGGACACACGTCTGTCTCCCTGACAGTTACAAAAAAGAACCGGGAATACAAATTGGGCTTCACTGTCTGACTGAGAGGGCAAGAGAATAGATCATTGACAATCATGACACAAATCCATCTCTGATTCTTGAAAACCCCTCTTCTATTGTTACCCATGGTTCGCCCAAGTCCCCTTGCTTAGCACCTGTCGATATAGACATGCTTGGAATAGTCATTGTGTTTGACTGTCTCTACAGGAGTTTGAACTTAGGTGCTTTGGAGGACATTTTGACAATGGGAGAAGGATTGAGGCAAAACCCTGTCAGTGGCTTTGCTGTTTATTGATTGCAAATGTGGTGAGAGCTTAATTGATTCACACTTTGAGATCAACACGATAATCTCTTAGCCCTGGGACTACAGTGGGTCATGCAGGTAGGAAACAGGCAGATGGGAAGGGCATGGAAAGTGTGAATCAGCTGAGTGGAAAGTTTAGGTTATTATTTGCTGCGGGTCAGTGTGCTCAAAACAATCCAAACCATCGATGCTGCTTCAGGGAAATGAACAGCTGCTGTGTTTATCAGCAGTTCTGGAATGTGGTGACTGATCTTTGGTGATAACACCTTCAATTTCTTTGAAGATCTAACAGAAACAGTCTACCTGCACTAACGATTTGATCATCCAACCTTAGTCAAATTGACATAATAAAAAGCCTCGTTCATGGTGCAATAATTAATTTAGCTACTTAGGGTAAAGCATACATCAGATAGAGACTGTACTTACATATTCTGTTTGACTTGCCTCAAAGTCAATTCTCTCTCAAAAAAACAAACAAGAAAAATGCAGGAGGATTTGGATCAAGCGGTAAGCCTTGCTGTTTTTTTATTTCATTATTTTTTTTGTTGAATGAGCTATTTTAATGACAGTGCTCACCTCCTTGTCTGTTCCAAAAGAATGTACTCGTCAGTATTTTCAGAGAACAATGTTGCTGTGTCCTTGGCTTACTTCCGTCCAACATGATTTGGATTGGTTTAAAGAAATACAATTAAAGAAAGAAAAGAAAAACAAGCCAAAGCTTTTTTTTTCTCCTATAGCAGAATTTTAATGAGGAGCCATTCTCTGCTACAGAATGGTCTGATTTTGGATTGTGACAATGGAATGTCCAACTGTGACTTCTTGGTATTTTGTTTGGCTATGTAACCTAAAATGCCATGTTTTGTTTGTTTGTTTGTTTTACCTTGTTAATGTGTTTATATGATTTATTTATTTATTTATTCTAGAGGACATTGTGAACAGAATTAGCAGTCAACCTACAAAATGTAATATTTAATAGCGCTGACGACAAAGTGTAATCATGTGTATCAGTTATGTCTGGTTAATGTGTGCTTAAGTCCAGCAAGCTGAGTTGAGGCTGTCCCACACACAACGTTCAATAACATCAATTACATCAGCTTCCTTCCATCAGAGGCACACAGACTTGCCTCTCCATCTGCCACCAATCTTAACAGTTTTGTTGTCAAGGACATAAAAGCACAAACATCTAAACTCACCACATCACATTCTGATGGTCATTCAAATCAATTTACCAAAATTAAAACGCACAGACGCACACACACACATGCACAAATATGGCCATTTTTGTGAGGACATTTGTTGACATTAAGGGATCTCTTGCTTCTATCCTTAACCTTTACCATTAAGTTCCTTTATCGTAGCCCTAACATAAAACTAATGCTACCTTTAGCCCCAATTTAATCTTTAAACAACCCTTTGAAGGGGTGCGAGGTGTGAGGATAAAGCAAAATGTCTTTATATTCCCAATATGACTTCATTCTAAGGGTGTAAAATTCAAACTGGTCCTTATAAAGATAATAGTACATGCACACACACCCACACGTACACATACACGCACACGCACACTGACATCTGATTGAAGTTTCCGCCTCTTCCATTCTGTACCCATTGACAGCACTTAAACAGTCTCCTTAGAGGAAACAACTACAAACCGAATGATTTGTTAAAGTCAGATTGTCTTTCGATTACATGAAGTATGCAAAAGTGGCTGATTCATGGGGCTTCAGCTGGGTTTTAAGATATCCATTGATTCCCTCTTCAATCCTTCCATCTCAGTTTTTCTCAGTTCTCCCTCTTTCATTTCATCCTGTACACCTCCTACCTTATTCAAACAAACCCTTAAAAATATCATTTTCAGGCCCTTCTCTTCTTATTAGAAATCTTCCAGCACTTTATCTCTCCACAGCCAGTTGTTCCCCATCAATACGACTTCCCAGAGTGAAGCCTTGAATCCAACAAGAGACATAAGTCGCTGATGGGATCGCTTCTGGACCCGCAGGCGTCTGGCCAGGCAGGCTAACAAGTAAGTAGATGGACACCTAAAAGAGTTTGTCAAAATGAAGCTGCCTTTTCAGTGGTGTTCTGGGGCTTAAAATGAAAAAGGCAGGATGAAAACAAGGCTACATGGGACCACAGCCATTTCTCTGTGTTCTGCAGATGAAGAAAGGACGCCTGATCAAGCGCAGCAGGGGAAGAAGGCAGGCTGGGAGGCCAGAGGGATTTGTGCCTCTGTTTGTGTGTGTGTGTGTGTGTGTGTGTGTGTGTGTGCATGTGTGTGTGTGTGTGCATGTGTGTATGTCTGGGCATAGAAGTCATAAGATTTTCTGACTGAGAGAAAAAAAGAAAAAAAAACCCTTTGCAAGCGGATGCACACTGCCCTTAGGCCAAATCTGCAGAGTTCAGAAAAGTTTTAACCAAAGTGAATATACTGTAATTATGTTGCTGCTTCAGAGATAAAAGGATAAAAGTTGCCCAATGTGTGATTGATATGTTAACCATCCTGCAGTACAGCAAATGTACAGAGCATGTTATATGTTATATATATGTTATTTATATGTTATATATATATATATATATCCATCCATTATCTATACACCGCTTAATCCTCACTAGGGTCGCGGGGGGGCTGGAGTCTATCCCAGACACCTTAGGGTGAAGGCAGGGGACACCCTGGACAGGTCACCAGTCTATCACAGGGCTGCACTTACAGACAGACAACCAAGCACACTCACATTCACACCTACGGACAATTTAGAATCACCAATTAACCTCA